>NW_026057579.1:3969341-4041610 GCF_023721935.1 Panthera uncia
TCCTCCGCAGCCGCAGCATGTTGGTGGCAGCGCTATTTCACCACCCCCCGCTTCTGGCGGGCCCCCCCTTTGGGGGGACCGGTGTGGGCCCCCCCCCCCCCCCCCCCCGAGGGGCCTTGAGTTTCTCCCTAACACACTGAGGGGACTAACGGAAGAATGTATGGTCTTTCAGCTGAGTAACTGAGATGATTTGCGTTGACCAAGTTTTGCGCCAAACTTCCTGGGACTGAGTCACTTAGATGCATGAGTTGGGAGAGAAACCACCTCTTAGCCCAACTATTTCTACCTTGGCCTTCTGGAGCTGCAAGGACTGGGCGTCACAGACAGTAAGTACTGTGATTATTTGCGACTGGATAGTTCCAGAGGACTCAAGAAGAAAGAAGAAAATGCTTTTCTTAGCAAATGCTTCTTTTCTTAGCAAGAAGAAAATGCTAAGCCCTCGTGGGGTAGAGAGGGTTGAACAGCCACCATATTACTTCTGAAAGGAGTTAGCTTCTTATGGCTTGACTGTGAGGTTCCTGGGAACCTTGTAGTTATCAGAAATTTCGTGGCGAAATCAGTCATTTCCATGGGAAAAAGACAGTAAAGAGGTAGGCGGTTTCTGGTAATTATAATTGCTATCTAATAATTAGATTTCCTATCTAAAGTAGCTATACATATCTATGTATCAATATATGTGTCTGTTTATCTACCTACCTGCCTACCTACCTACCTACCCACCCATCGAGAGGACTGTAAAATCTGTGAACATCACTGAGCAAATCGAGCTGCAGTGGACCAGCCAAGGCCTGTGGAGTGCCTGTAATGCTGGGCACCGACCCCCCAGTTCCTGTCCCTCATCCCCATCCCAAGTATTCTTCTTAGTGTCTGAAGGGTTTTGCACCTGAGTGTTCCTTCCCGTGGTATCAAGATCACAATCCCTACTCTCGTTTGAGGGCGTTTGCATGCTATACCCCTGCCCCTCACCTTGTTGTTAGCACCTCTGAATGATTTAAGGATAATCTCAGAGAGCTGGGTTTTGCTTTGCGAATCAATCTGAAAATCTTTTTCTTCAGGTTTATTCAGATTTATTAATACAAATAATTTGATCTCAGTTGATCCTCATTTTTTATATTTCTACTGCATTTCTTATATTTATCGTGTATCATTATTTGATCTGTTTTCTTTGCTCTCTTAAAATTTGTCATATTCATTAATGTGGCATTCAGGATGGCTTCTGTTTTGTGAGTACATTTAACGCTAATATCTTCATAGGACTCCCTCTTTTTTTTACCTCGGCTTCCACTGCCTTGTTTCTGGCCTCAATGGCGCCCTGGGACTTCCCCACCTCTCCCCCAGGCAGCTGTTCATGAGCCCACTCCCTTCTCTCCCTTATCTCATTTTGAAAGTTGGGTTATTTCTATAATGTCAGAGTGTATGATGGCATAGGACTCCCCCCTCTTACTCCCAATCTTGTTTCAGCCTTAGATCCACACATCAATGCCCTCCGTGCCTCTGCTGGTCTGCTCTCTGGAGTTGCCTACCGTCTCTTCATTGGGTAAGGCTGTTTTCTAGCAGATTGTCAGGAAGGGCTCCAAGGACAACTGTCCCCAAGATGCTGATTGTCTACAATGGCCTCGCTGCATCCTCTCTCCCAATGTGTTTCTCCCCTTCCTGTCTCCTCCTCTTTTCCTCACCATCTTCTAGCGGTTTCTTTGGCCTCTTCCTTCACTTCCTCCTCAGTGGTCCAGGTCTCGTCCCGGACTTTCTGTCCCTTCTCCCTCTGCCTGGCCTCAGTCTCTGCAGAGGCTCCTTTTCTGGCATGTTGACTCTTTTGGTCTCCCCTCCATGTTACTACTGTACCCTTCCAGGTTATCCAGGGGTCAGGGCCTTTGCTGGCTGACACCCACTGGAAGGTTGGGGGGTCACTGTGCTATTCAGGCTGCGGTGGTCCTGGCTCTCCCTGCACCCTCTTTTCTGCAAGTCTGAGGAAAGCTGGAGGCCCGATGCTATCCCTGTGTAGCTCCCAGAGGCTGCGAAGGAGGCAGCAGCTTGGTGTCGGGGCAGGGGGAGGCAGGGGTTGGGCGGGAGCTACAAGAAAAGAAAGCGAGATCGGAGTGGAAGAGGCAAACTCTCGAGTGAGGAAGTTCTCATCAGCTCACCACAAGGTGCATGTTGGAAAGGGGCTCAGGCAAAATCAACTGCCACCCTCATTGCTCTTACAAGTGACCAGACCCAAGAGCAGCCCCAGTACACATTATTTGTCTCCTTTTTATTGTGGCAGTCATTCTTTGGCATATTGAGGTTCTGACATATATAATAGTTGTTTGTCCTCAAGGAAAAAGCCTGTGGATGAATTAAACTTTATCCTAAACTTGGTTTATCACAAAGCACATTTGACCTTCTTTCTCGTAGGATGAGAATAGGCTCCATCACATCCTGCAAAGAGGGGAGGGGGGAGCTCAGTTCACAAGATTATTCTAGTATAGCCGTGTCCCCAGGCAAAGGATTCCTGATGCATTTCACCGAAGATCTCCCCTGACTTCAAGTAAACCCAAGTATAAAAACTAAATTTAAACTAAAGAAAACATATTCTAAAGAGTGGATGCTAGTCAAGTGATTGTTTTCTATAAATGTGTCATCTATGGTGTACTTCCTCACAGTTCTGTGGGCTTGTTCCCCACCGCCCCCTCCTCCCCTCCCCCCCCTTCCCCCAGCAATTTTATTTCTGCAGAGATCAGGAGCCCTGGGAACTCCTTCTGTCCATGACACGATGAGACCCTGACATATCCTTCAGGGACCCAGCTACTAGGTTTGCTTCATGTGGGAGCAAAACAAATACCACTTTTGATCACATGCTGGAAATAATCTGTCTTTCCTCCCAAGAGCCACCAGGGTAACAGCCCCTTTTCCAGAAAGGATGACTTCAGTGTCTTCCATTTATTTATGTTTAAAAATTTTCAACTCAGATTGAAAACCCTGCAGAAGTTTTCATTACTTAGATCAGCATTTCCAGGAGTTTTCCAAAAAATTTTTTTGATATGCAAATTTGGATCTTGTGTTGCTTACATGATTCCATAATGAAAATCATTTGGAGAATTTTGATATAAGCACAGGTAATTACTTTCTTTACCACAGGAGTTCTCAGAGCCCTTACTATGCTAATATGCATTAAGGGATGCTATACTGCTTCCTCTTGACGCCAGCCTAGGAGGTGACCGGAGGGGCATGGAGGGTGGGGTTGTCCAACCCTGCAGAACCCTAGGGCACTCACCGGGACCACCTGCAGCCCCCGTTCTGTTCCCTGGGGACCTAGGGGGCGCACTGGCGTGCCCGACTCCAGACCCAGTGATGTGGGTTCTGGGCCTGGATCTGAAAGGGAAACAGCAACGTAAGCACTTGGAGAAAGGGCCCAGCCCCACCACCTCTGGCCTGTGCCTCCTGGCCCTCGTCCCCCACAGACCTCCTCACACAACTCCGGGGTGACCCAGGCTCGGTGCCCCATTGCATGGAAGAACTCCACCTTCAGCTTCAGGAACTCCTTGTAGAGGTCTGGCCAGTGCTCCCTGCCCAGCAGGAACTGGAAGATGCTCCGTTTGGATGTGGGGTTGTCCTCCTCCATGTCGGAGGCAATGTAGCTGCCATGGGAAAAGCAGGGAAGCTTGGCAGGCCCCAGTGCCCACAGCCAGCCTCAGGCAGCACAGTGGGGAGAGTCTGCGGAGGCCACACCGGAGGACCTGGTGCCTGGGTCGGTCTATCCAGGAGGGAGGGTCCGGGAAGCCCTCTCTGCAGGGCGCCTGGGTCCAGAGGGACAGCAGGACTATCCTCAACACTAAGCCTACAGGACCCATGCTGTGCCTGGCCCGAGTCAAGGTTCTGGCTGTCTGCCATTTCCCTGTGGCCTCCTCTCTTGGGTCACGCGGTCTCTGAGCAGCCAGTGGTGTTTCCTGACTCTTCTTTATCGCAGGACCTTGCTCATCGCCTTCCTCTCCCCCAAGAACGTCTGACCCCTGAAGACCTTTTGTCTGCTCTGTGGCCAAGAGGGACTACCAGTGGGGACTCTCTGGCTCATAGCATGGCCACGCACCCAGGTGGGCTGGTGAGGCTGTGGGAATGGGGGGGTTTGGGCAGAACTGAGAACAGGCCCCCAGGGAGGCACTCACAGGGCCAGGAAGAAGTGGATCCTGTTGTAGAGGTGTCCAGGCAGCCCGACACGGCCAAAATATTCCACCACCATGGAAAGCAGGTACTGTGTGGAGTAGGAGGCAGGTGAGGGGTGAATAGAAGGGTGAGAGTGTCCTGCACAGGCCATGGGTCCTGCCCCATCCAACGGCCATAGTGGGAAACCCTCAGCAGAGGTGGAGGAGGGAGGCTGTGCTGAGGCCCTTTGGCATGTGGAGGGGAGCTGACGGGAAGGCCAGCAGAAGATTCCAGTGGGCAGGGCAGGCCACGGGCAGTGTGTCCTTTCCTTCTCTGGCACTGAGAGCAGGTCTCTCCAGGCCTTCTGCCTGGGCAGAAATCTGGCTCTCTGTTCTTGCCCTCATGGAGTGGGGACTCTGTAGACCCCTCGGTCCCTCATCATTATGCAGCAGATACCTTATCAGACACTTTGAGGAAAATGTCAGCTTCCAAGAAGCTCTGGATAACAGGATCCTCTGCAAAGGAAGGGAAAGTGATGAGGGCCTTGGGGCAACCCTTCTGGGAGATGTGAGGGAAGGGCTGTGGGACATCCCAGAGGGAAGGAGGAAAACCGGAGCCTCTCCAAGTTCCTTTGCCTCATGGAAGTGGAGGCAGCCTCCTTTCTTCCAGGAGGTTTACGAGCCTTAACATTAGTAATAGCTGCTATTCCTTCCACTGGCGCCTGTATTGTGAGTTTCAAATGTGGGGCATGGAGTTTGCTATTATAATTTAATCTTCCATGTGATGGCAGGGGGCACATTTTTTTTTTTTTTTTTTTTTTTTTTTTTAATCACAGAGATATGACCCGGCTCTCAAAGCTTAACAAATTTGCCTCAAGCCAGAAGCTTGCATATGGCCATGGGTCTCTGTGACACCACATCCTTGTCACTTTATCATGCTCTGACTGTCCAGAGTTTCCCTGCCCCACCTGATTAACTGAGCACCCTGAGCCTGTGGTGGTGAGTTTGCAGCCTCCCCAACCCCCAACCCGAGGCACTAGGCACCTGCCCCTTCTCTCCTGGATCTGCTTGCTTCCCGAAGATAATGATATGGCTTCCCCTGCTCCCAGAAGGCTTGTTGGGGATTAGAGGTGTCCCCTGGAGGCCCCATTTTCCAGTGAAGACCTGAGAATGTCCAGTGCTGTGTATCCCTCATTCCTTGCCTGGGACAATGACATTTGCACAGTGGGGATGGAGGAGTCATGGATCATTTTGTGCTCCTTGACCTCTCTCCAGTCAGTCTGGATTTCTTCAGTAGAACGTTCTGTGATGATGACGATGTTCTATATCTGTATTGTTCAATATGGTAGCCATTAGGCATGGGTGGCTACCACACTCTTGAAATGTGGCTCATGAGATCAAGAAACTGAATTTTAAAAGCTTATTGAATTCACTTAAAATGACATTTAAATAGCTCCATGTGGCTAATGAATGCTGTATTGGACAATGTGATCTCAGTGTTGTCCCTAAATACGTGACACTCAGTCCTGCCTCTGGTCCTGATGCCACCTTCTCAGACAGACCTTCCCTGAGTACTCCATTTCATAAAGCTCCCCTATCCTTGCTCAGGCCCCATCTCCAGGCATCATTGCCTTTGAAAAAATTTATGTCTTCGCGTTTGTCATTGGCTGAGAGCAGCCTATTTCTGTATGAGGTTGTTTTTTGTCTCCCCGACCTTGAACACAAAGGCAGCAAGATCTAGGTTGCCTTTTCATCACTGATCTCTAAACTCTTACTTGCAGGGAATACATGACTCTATCTCAGTGGGTAGAGGAGGGACCCCTTGGTTGGTTGTGAAATGTCTTGACAGTTGAGGACTCCCTAGTGTGACCCTTCATCCTCTCCCTCCAAGAACTTGTCTCAGAGAGGAAGAACCTGCCAACTCCACAGAAGAAGCAGGGTCGCTCTGTGTCCACACCACCTGGACACCTTAGAGCTTAGCACCTGGGGGAGGTTTGAGCACGATCCCAGAGCCACTGCCTCCCACACGATTTTCAGCTCAGCAGGGCCCTGAACACTCTGTCAGCCCAGAGCACACACCCAGAAGTCGGTAGAATGCTTCTTGGTCTTCAGGACGGTAACTGGGTCTTCTCCTCTTGTTCATCCTGAGTTTTGTCCCCTCAACATGATTGACAGTCCATATGTTCTGCCCCCTCTTCTTCCAGGACTTCAGCTCAGAGAGAGCTTCAGAGGTGGTGGAATTGGAGGCCGGGGCACTTCTCTCCTGGGTCCCTGCGGGAACAACAGACTCGGTCACTCGGAGTGTGTGGATGTGACCCACCTGAGAAGTGGAATCCTTTCCTTGCAGCTCACTCTGAAGACTGGACGAGTCTTGTGAAGATAAGATAACAAGTGATTTACTCGGCATTAGCTGACACTTGGTGCAGGGAAGCTGAGGGATGCCTAGGGACACATACCTGCCTTCACGTCTGTCCATCTCCTCTTCTTCTGGCCTCTCATTGTCCTGGCTCTCTGCTCAGGGACAACCTCTGAAGATGCAGAACTGGAGGCCAGAGGGCTCCTATTCTGTGGAGCTGCAGGGAGAAAGGAAGGATCCTGCGTCATCATAGGGGGCCCACCTGGGAAATGCTAGGCCCTTCCTTGCCCACTCACCTTGAGAATTTTGCATGTGACATCTGAAGGGATAAGCGAATGACCATCACCCCTTCGCCCTTGTCTATAAAGGAGGGTAGGAATTGAGCTATTATTTCCCTTTCTTTGCCAGGCAAAATCTACTCTCCTGTGCCTCTTTCCATGGATCATTCTGCCTGGGGGATACCTCTATAGAGACAGATGTGAAGTTCTCTAGTCCTAGCTGTCTTTAACAGGTATAAAAGGAACATGATAGTGACCTCCCTGTGTCACCCTGAACACCCTTTCTCCTGCCCATGCAGATCCAAACACATGAGAGTAGAGAGGAGGAAGGAGAGAGGAGCTATGGTCTTCTATCAGTTTCATTCGTTCAGAAACCAGGGTTAGAGGCCAGACGACCACGCACACCTGCCTTCCCTTCCATGCACACCCTTTTCTTCTGACTCTTCTTTGCTGCGTCCTGTTGGCTCGGAGCAGTCTCTGAGGCAGCCGATGTGGAGCCCAGAGGGGTCCTGTCTTCTCTGCATACAAAAAGAGGGAAGGGATCAACCTGATTCTGACTGGCCATTTCTGTTTGCTTAACCTGCTCCTTGTGAAACCTGATAATAATTAGAATGGTAAAAATAGCTAACAGTTATTGATTGCTTGTTGAACTTCCAATATTGATCAATAATACATAGAGAATGACCTCATTCAATCTTTATAATGATCTGTAAGGTGAGATGTATAGCTTACCTGATTTACAGATGAGAAAATGGTGACTTAACTTGTCTAGGATGTGTTCCTTGACCATGGCTAGAGCACTTTGGATTTGGGATTAGAACCTGTGGTCTGACCAGTGCTCAAGGGAAGAATGGCCAGGGGCAGTGATAGTTGAGTCTCAGTTACCTTTCCATGAGGGCCAAGCTGGATGGTCTTACACACCAGTCTAGTACAGGAACGAGCAACACTCACCCAGAACACACGTCCTGGCTCTCTCAGGATCTAGGCCCCTCACACTTACTCAGAGCACAGCCTCAGAACAGTGTGAGAACACTGACTGTAGCCAGGTATTTGAGATCAAATGGCTTCTAAGATTCCAGAGCCCTTGCCCCAAGTCACTGATGACATCACACCATTCCACTAGGAGCTGCTCTTTGCTCTATAAAAGGTGCTCGAGGAAAAGGCGATGGGCCTCAAGGGGAGGGAAGTTAGTATCCAAGCCAGAGGACTGGACTCAACCTCCTCTTATCCCAACATTCTCTCTGCTTTGAAACTCATCTTGTGTTTAATCAAATCAATTAATGATTCCTGATGAAAGCAATGCATCCACATATTAAAAACTGAGAAAGCACAAACTTGAAAGCTGATTAGTTCCTCATCCATAATAAAAGTAATTCACGTAGTCACGCATCATTTTGAACATCTTTTTCACATGTATTTGCCATCTGTATATCCTCTGGTGAAACTGAATTGTTTCCTTCTTTACTATTGCATTTTGAGAGCTTTTTATGTATTCTGGATACAAGTCCTTTGTAAGATCCATGGTTTGCAAATATAGTAAAACCTTGGTTTGTGAGCATGATTCATTCTGGAAACATACTTGTAATCCAAAGCACTTGCATATCAAAGTGAATTTCCCCATAAGAAATAATGGAAACTCAGATGATTCGTTCTAGCACTCAAAAATATTCATATAAAAATGATTACATACTGTAATATAATACAAAATAAGAAAGAAAGTACAAAATATAAAGAAAAATAAATTAACCTGCACTCATCTTTGAAAACCTTTGAAAACTTTCGTGGCTGGGAGACAAGAGAGAGGAGGGTTATTGTGTTGGACGACTTTCACTATCACTAACAGAATCATTACTATCTATTGACTCAATGGAATCTTTTTCTTTTTGTGCAACTTTAACAAGGAACCTATCTAATGGACTAGAATGAAGCAGAGCATTGCTAAGCTCACTCTTGTATGGAAAAGCAAAGGCCTGTCCATAGGTGCTTTGAAGTGACAAAAAATACACTAGTGCCAGCTGTGGGCACCTTCCAACGTTCTGAAAAATCACTGATTTCTGCCGAACACTGTGGCCTGAGACGGAGCATCTGAGCATGGGAGATGATCACCCACAATCCTGCAGAGAGAGAGAGAGAGAGAGAGAGAGAGAGAGAGAAAAGAACCTTTGGCTCAGTTGTGATCATGTGACATTCGCTGTCACGTACTATTCATATTGCAAGACATCACTCTCATTTATCAAATTAAAATTTACTAGAAATGTTTGCTCATCTCAAGGAACATTCGTAGAACGAGTTACTCGCAATCCAAGGTTTTACTATGTTTTCTACCAGTCTGTAGTTTGTCTTTTCATCCTCTTAACAGAGTCTTTACATCAAGGCTGCCCATCCTCCCGGCAAGGGGCACCTCATTTTTGCTTTTAGCGAGATTATCTTGTTAGGGGAGACAAGTTGAATCCTATTAGTGACCAGAGCTTTCAGACAAGTACCAAATTATTTTTAATTCTTCTTAGTGCAGTGCATTTGAGACCAAGCCACACTCAATATCTTAACCCAGACTTGCTCTGAACGACATTTCCCCCGTTCGTCCAGCTGACAGTCCTCCCAACCTTCTGCAGGAAACACCCCTCAGGGCTGAGTGGAGAAACTCACTCTGCAGAGTCCAGGGAGATGGGTGTTCCGGCTGCTGTGATTGTTCAAGACCAGCCGCGGAGCACATGGCAAACCTCAGCTTTTGTCGGGCTGCAAGTCAGAGCCCAGCTCCATATTTCCAGCGTGGGGAAGTATACTCTGCCCACCATGAGGCCATGACAAGGACGTGGATGTGTAACGACAGGGGCAGGAAGGAACGGGCCCACCATCGATCTATGGCACACATGAAGAATAACCATGTGCTGGGGAGCTCGAGAGCTCTCCTGACTGGGGAGTGTCTCCTCCGTGGTTGGCAACCAGAGGGTCTGCAGCTCTAATCCAGTTCTCAAACTTCAAGACTCACTGCTCTCCGCACTTGTGCTTTCGCATAAGTGAAGTAATAGGGACAGAATTTACCCTCCCCCCTGAGATAACTAAATAGAAAAAACCAAGTCAGACTTCAAGACATCGGATGTGAGGCAGTGCAGATGAGTGGTCTCTGAGAGAAGGGACAGATGAGGTGAGGCCTGTGATGGCCCCGGATTATTGCCTGGAGAGCTTCCAGACATGGTGCTGCACATGTGGAGTCCCTTCGTGGAAAAGATTTTATTGGTGAGCAGCAATGTTTTTTTCTGATTTTTCTAACACCAAATGTGTTTTCCTCCATTGTCCCAAAGGATACAGGGGTGAGTGTTGACGGCACCCGCAATGTGTCACTGGGTCATGTGCGGCGTGTTGCAGCTTTGGTTAAGGCCACTCAAAGGCCCGACCCTTAGGGACTTTCTGGGCAGGTTCCCTATTTCATCACCATCAGGTCTGTTGCAAAGTGTCCAATCTTAGAGCTTTCCGGTCGCTCTTCCTAAATTTTGTGCCTAACCCTGTTGGTGGATCCTCAGCAAATCGCATTGTTGGAATCTTCTGGCTGCTCCCAGACTCGTCTGTTCTCATGCTTCGTCTGCATGGTGCCTGGTCCAACATTAAATAAGCCTAGTCTCTGCTCAAACGTCACTTCCTCAACGGCCGACCCTGACCGCTCTATGTGAAATTTAATTATAACTCCCTCCGTCTTGACTGGCCCTCCTCTCCTGATTGTCCTTACTCTGTTCTTTCCTTCTCCGTGGCACGTACCAGCTTTTACTATATGCGATATAACTTCTGATTAGAGCTTATGATCTGTCTCCCTGTCTTAGAATATAACCTCCTCAATGGCAAGCGTCTTTATCTCTTTTGTTCATTGAAGTATCCTAATTGCCTAGAACAATTGCTGGCACATAGTAGGTGCCTAGTAAATGAGTGACTGAATTCTCAGGCGACTTCACTATATGAAGCCAGCCGAAAAAATTCACTGCTCAGTTTCTTTAGAGTGTGGTCATCTTGGTTAGGAATAGTCCTTTCTAAAACCACAGAGAGGGGGTGCCTGTGTAGCTCAGTCAGTTAAGTGTCTGACTCTTGCTTTTGGCTCAGGTCATGATCTCATGCTTTTGTGAGTTCAAGCCCCACACTGGGCTCTGTGCTGGTATCACGGAGCCTGCTTGGGATTCTCTCTCTCTTCCCCTCCCCTGGTCATGCTGTCTCTGTCTCTCTCCAAATAAATAGATAAATTAAAAAAAAAAAAATTAAAACCACAGAGAAGTATAGACGAGGGTTTAAAAATATTTGTTTTTATGTTTTTTGTAATTGATATTAAAAAACTGAGTGTTGGGGCGCCTGGGTGGCTCAGTCGGTTGGGCGGCCGACTTCGGCTCAGGTCATGATCTCGCGGTCCGTGAGTTCGAGCCCCACATCAGGCTCTGTGCTGACAGCTCAGGGCCTGGAGCCTGTTTCAGATTCTGTGTCTCCCTCTCGCTGACCCTCCCCTGTTCATGCTCTGTCTCTCTCTGTCTCAAAAATAAATAAAACGTTAAAAAAAATTAAAAAAAAAAACAAAAAACAAAAAAAAACCTGAGTGTAAGGAGCTCCCAAACAAGTAATCTGGATTTTCTCTTAAAAGTTGGGTCCTGTTTGCTGATGTCATCTGGGCTCTTTTTGCAGGGCGACTGTACAGCAGGCTTCCCTTCCTCAGTCAGGTGGATTACAAGACATGGAGGCATTGTCACTCTACCTCATATTAAACTGGAGGCTTCCTTCCTTCTTTAGAGTAAGATATACTCTTTAAAATGCCAGTGGTTAGCAGTGGGATCATACTGCATTTTCCTTCTTTCTTTTCAGGACAGACTAGACATGTTGCAGGATGGTTATCTGGGACCATATAGGAAGGAGGGAGGGGAGTGGGGTTTAGGGTTGGTGGGGAGACAGTTTCTAGAATCCTGTTTCTAAAGGGCTGGATCTCCTGCTGTTTCTAGGAAGGTTGTCCTGACAATGAGTTCTTTTCCTAAAATGTCATGTGTGACTCTAAACAGGACACTATTATTTTTTTTTTTAATGAACACATTAGGCCACACACTTCCATGGATGTCATCCTGTTTGAAGTGGTCATTCTCGGAGATTTTACATATGTGGCCTCATAATGGCTCCAGATGCTTTGTGAATGGGCTTCAGAACGTGAAAATCTCCAGTGATGGCAGGTCTCCATTAGTTAAAATTAGTTTTTTGGCATCCAGATTGCCCCTACCGTAAGGTAGGTGATGAAGTAGTTTCCACCAGCTGCTCAGTCTGGGCCCCAGAAGGTGGTCAATTCATATTTGTTGAAATGAACCAAGAAATGAAGCAGTGGCTGCCAAACTGGGGATGTTCATTTGCCTGTGGAACTTTCAAACAGGATCTTCCACACTGTTAACACAGTATTTGGATGTCTGTATATTGGTGTGTTGGCTTTGGAAGACAAAGAAAAAAAAAAGAACCGTTATGTTATAGTTCCTCTTCCCAACAGGTACCCTGACCTTTCCCGCTGTGTGTTAGGAAGCTGTTTAATCCAGCGATTGAACCTCTTGGTTTCCTCACCTCTAAAATAAGAATAATAGAATGTACCTCATACAGCTGTTATGAGGATCAAAGGATCAAAACATTCTGTCAAACGCTACCTGGCAAATACTACAAAGTTGCAAGCCATAGTGAGGTGTAGTCCCTCATCTTCAAGTCTGAACACGTGTATAATAATTCCACGATAGAAGTTCCTCTTGTCTTGTCCTGAAGTGCCCTCTCCTGGGAGCAAGAGACTCAACGGACTGTTTCCTTCTATAATAGATCGGGTGATTGAAACTACCAAAGTAGGGAGCACAAGTCTGGAGATAGGTTCCAGTGTGGGGCAGTTGATTGGTGGCATTTCCCAGTCACCCTCCACCCTGCAGGGTGGGTGGGGCAGTGTTTCTGGTCGGTTTGTTGGCAGGTGCCAAAGCCCCGTCCAGGCCTTCGGCTTTTGCTGTGCGATCCCAACAGTGGCCAGTAGGTGGCGCAAGATGCACACTGCCGCCACCGCAGGAGCTATGCTCTTTTCGGCCTTCCTCAGAAGGAAAAGATCTATTTCTAATCCAGCCTGGGCTTTATGGCAATGCTTAATCACATGGAGAGGAACATGCAATAACTACTGGTATTTCTGTAAACACACATGCTAAGTGCAGCTGCCAGTTGGGGATGAGGACAGAGGGAACACTCAGTGAGAGGTCTCCTGAGGACAGTCTATAAAAGGAAAACCCTGCGGGTTTTTAATTCATGAGCCTCCCGGTTAACCTTTGTGAGTCATAGAAAGAAACATTTAGAACCTGGAAGGACAATGATAACACATTTTGTGGACTGTCACCTGGTCCTTGGTCTAGTCTGCCCTTTCCTCTTTTCCCAAAATGGCCAGTTTCAGAAGGAGAGCCCCCAGGCCCCTCCCAGAGGGCAGGGGTGCCCCCTCCCAGAGTCCTGCTGGGCCTAGCTGAGGTGCAGAGCCAACACCTTCTGAACCGTCCGTGACTTAGTTTCCTGTTCTTTGGTCCTGGCAAGTTGCCAGCTTCTTGCGTCCATCCTAGATTCTCTGGAGAATGTCGATTTGAATCTCACCCTACCGTTAATAAAATTGGCATCAGCTTGATATGAAGCTGAAGAGGAGACACATCCCAGCAAAACAAGAAGTGCAATCTGGTCAGTAAGGACTGGATAGGCACTTCGAATTTTAATATATGTGGACACTTAAAAAAATTGCACTAAAATACATATAACATAAAAATTGCCATCTTGGCATTACGGAGGGTACTTGTTGGGATGAGCCCTGGGTGTCATATCTAAGAGATGAATCACTGGCTTCTACTCCTGAAGCCAAGACTGCACTGTACGTTAACTAACTTGAGAATAAAAAAAATTGCCATCTTAACCATTTAAAAAAATTTTTTTTAAATGTTCATCTATTTTTAAGAGAGAGAGAGAGAGAGAGAGATAATGTGAGCAAAGGAGGGGCAGAGAGAGAGGGAGACACAGAATCCGACGCAGGCTCCAGGCTCTGAGCCGTCAGCACAGAGCCTGACGTGGGGCTTGAACTCACGAACCACAAGATCATGACCTGAGCTGAAGTCGATGCTTAACTGACTGAACCAGCCAGGCACCCTGCCAGCTTAACCATTGTTGAGTATATAGTTCTGTGGTATTTAACACATTCATGTTGTGTAACCATCATCACCACCCATCTCCTAAGTTCTGCCCTTGTGAAACTGAAAGTGCCCCCATTAAGCACTAACTCCCCATTGCCTTCTCCCCACAAATGGCAACTGCCATTTGACTCTCTGTCTCTATGAATCTGACAGCTCTCTTTCACTGAGCATCATGTCCTTAAGATTCATCCATGTTGCAGCACGTGTCAGATTTTCCTTCCTTTTTAAGGCTGAATGATATTCCATTATGAGCACGTACCGACTTTATCATTCATCCATCCACAGACACTCGGGTTGCCTTCACAATTTAGTTATTGTGAATAGTGCAGCTATAAACATGGGAGTGCAAATATTGCTTTGAGACCTGCTTTCAGCTCTTTTGAGCATGTACCCAGAAGTGGATGCCTGGGTTGTGTGGTCATTCTATTTTCAATTTTTTGAGGAACTGCTATATTGTTTTCCACAGAAGCTTTTACAATCCTACCAACAGTGCATAAGGGTTCTAATTTCTCCACATCCTTGTCAGCACTTGTAATTTCTGTTTGGGTTTGTTTGGGGATAGCAGCCATCCTAGGGGGTACGAGATGGTGTGTGGACACTAAGTTTGTTTTTTCTAGGACTTTCTCTTGAGTGGGCTAGGCAACGTGATATCTTCTTATGACAGTGGTCTTATGAGAAAGAAGAGGTTTTCCTCACCCCCATCCTCTCCTCAGAGCCCCTGCCCCCAGACCCCTTCATGTGTGGCTACATCTAGGACTTGCCCCTCCACCTCAGGGACTCACTTGAGGACAGCTTCATTTGGACCAATCTCAGGTCACCAGAATTTCCTGAGATGTTACCAGGTCACAGCTTCAGATCCTCTGAGGACAGGAGCAAGGCAGGCTGACTTGTTAACCATACTGTGTCACTCTCCTGCCCCACAGGTGGAAGGTCCCAGGAGTCTCTCCCTCAGCAAGACTCTCCTTTGAATGAGCCTGGGGAGGCTGGGAAAGCTTGAAGTCCTCATCCTGGCCTCTGGACTTTATGGCCTGTGAAATGTCCCACAGCATTGCCACAGATAGGCCACGGGCACATTGACCCGAAGTGGGCAGGAGTCACAGGAAGTGTCTGCCCACCTACCCTTCGGTTGCCTGAACCATCCTCTTGGGGTCAACTGCTATATACTGTTGTGGGTCAGCCTCTTAATTACAGATTCACTTTATTTTAAAAACCTTCCAAAAATAAAGTGAAACTTGATAAAATGAAACTTTCTAGCACATCTGGTGAGAGATGTGTTCTGTGGTAGATATAAGTCACTAAAAGGCAGTTTGCCCCCACAGAGCTCAGACTCAGGAGGAGGGCCGGCCGTGCCTCAGGGTGAATGTCCAAAGGCTGGGGTCTTTGGGGGGCCGGTGGGATGCCCACAGGCGGGCCTGTACCTGAATCCTATATTGGCATATCTTTGTTCTGTGTCTTTGGTAAAATACGAGCTTAATGACAGCTACTGTTGGCGTTGCCCGGAGGTTTAAAATGAACTAATGGTGCATTTAGAAGCATCTGGAATGAGGTGGTACTGTGAGTGTTCTCACTCTTTTCGTTGTCACTGTCTACTCAGCACAAGAGGAGAGTGTTGTTGAGCCCAAGTCTAGGCAGAGAGGGGAGGAAGTTCAGGGAGTGAAAGCAGGAATCTTTTTGGTAGACAGCTGCCCAGCAGATGGACAGACAGACGTGCTCCCTGTAGTGGGGAGAGGAAGCTGGAGGGAGAAGAGCTCTAGCTCAGAGACTCCTTGACCCACTGCGGCCAGGGATCAGGTCTTGCACAGTAGCTAGCACTTTCCGGTTAAACTGGGGTTCCGTGTTTGGAAGGGATCAGCTTTCCAAGTGAAGGCTTGGCCTAGATTTCTGCTTTATCCCTGCAGCCAATGGGCCCAGCTGCCCAGAGGCAGGTACAACTCACTGAAGTGCAGAATTCCAGTCTTACTGTTGTTGTTTAGTTTTGAGAGAGAGGGAGAGAGGGAGAGAGAGACACACACAGAATCTGAAGCAGGCTCCAGGCTCCGCGTGGTCAGCACAGAGCCCCACGTGGGGCTCCAACTCACAAACCGCAAGATCATGACCTGAGTGAAGTCGAACACTTAACCGACTGAGCCACCCAGGCGCCCCTCTAGTTTTATTGTTTTTAAAAAAAAAAATCACATCATCCACTGAGCAGTGAGCTTACACTTTGAGATATTTGTTGGCTGATAATTAAAGGGCTCTTCGTAGGTAAGGGCTTTTTATTAAATGGACGTTAATAACTTCTGGGAGCTGGCTCCTGTAATCATCTCGCTTAACAGTTTATAGTTTGTTTTTCACAGATTTCTTCTCATTCTTTCCTTATGACACATTCATGTGACAGCACAGTGCCCCATTTACAGAAGGGGAAACAGAGGCCGAGGCTGAGGGACCAGGTAGACTGTGAGGGGGTGGCTGGAGCAGACCTGGGACATCTCAGGACATGCTCATCTTGGTCATGGCTTCCCACGGCACCCGCATCCCCGGTCAGTTGACCTCTGTCTTTGGCCATGGTTCTGGGATGCATCTGCTGGCATTTGAGAAGCTCCCTTTTCAAGAGAGAAGCTTAGTTTGTATCTCAGCTTTAGGCAGGTGATTTAAAACACCACCTAGTTATGTCTGGGGTGTGGACATGGGGAGAAGGCTGATCGAATGCAGATCCTGCTTGGCCACTCACGTGCTCCCAGACCCTGGACGTTTCACTCGTGGTTTCAGTCTTTCCCCTTATCACTGGCTCTTCTTCTGTTAACTAAACAAGGACTGGATAGGCCCAGACCTTTCTTCTCCTGGGGAGGCTAAAGAACACAGAGAATGGTGAGGAGCACAGCCGCCGGGAGGAAGGAGAGGCAGAGAGTGGGGCCAGCTCATTCGACAAGGCGCCCTGGGAAATGTGAAGGTTGTGTGTTCCTTGCTGAGTCAGAGCATTAGCTAGCCTCCTCTGTTTTTGCAGATTCCCTGGAGTTTGGTTGCAAAGGGCCCGGCACCTTCCTGTGGCTTTTGAAATCTGGAATGTGGGGGCAGCATTCAACAGAGACTGAGGTCCACAGCTGGGGGAGCCCCCACGGTCCTTCCAGGCCTGGCAGCTGCAACCTTTCATTTGAGGACTATTGTGGTATTGTTGGTGTTATTCGGGGTTTTGGTTTCAATAGAATCTGTGATGATTTCTTTGTTATTTCACAGAAATTGGTACCAGTGGTTGGCATGTAATGTGGTAGCCTTGGTTCTCTGTGTTTTTGCCCAACACCTTTCCAGAAGAGCAAGACAGTGGAAAGGGAATGCGGTCAGTTTGCTGATCTGCCAACATTGACCGTGGGTGCCTCATACTCTTGCTCAAGAATTTGCCCAGGCTTGGTGTATGTGTCAATTTGCAAAAATAATTTAGTTGCCCTTTATCATTTGCCCCCTAAATATGAAGAAGCTTCATGTTTTTGTTTTTGTTTTTTCCTAGTGAGGAAGGAAGCATTTTGGTTCCCTAGAGTCTGGCCAGACCTTACAGGGGTGACATGTTTCAGTACTTACATTGCTGTGTTCCTTCCCTCTGACTGTTACAGACTTGTCTTATACAGATGCTCATGGCATGTACTCCGTGGGATTCTTCACATTGTCTCCTGGCGAATTTCTAAAGATCATGCTGGCCTTTCTCTCGTGGTCCAGGAGCTCACAGGGTTGATCCTTGAAGCCAGGGTTCCTCTCTGGGCACCTGGAACACCCTTCTTCGATCTTGCCTGTTCTCCAGTTGGTCCTGCATGGGTAATCACCTTGGACACCACCCTCCTTGGTGGAGACCCCTCTTTTGTGGGGTGATAGAATGCATCATCTCTGGGGTGGAACGCTTCATGTCTGCTTTTCCTGGGACGTTTGGTGGCCAGGCTGTGGACCCCATTCTCACTTTCTGAAGGTGTGTCACTGTCCTGACACAGACCACGCTGTTTTAAAAGGGACAGGACGCAAAGGATCCCTCCCAGCCTCTTTTTTTTACTGTAACCACAGCTTTTCTTTCTGTAGGAACAGAGGCTGAGACAACAAGTAAGGTAAAGAAGGACAGCAACAGAACCTGTAGACTGATTGTTTTTTTTTTTGTTGTTGTTTTTTTTTTTGGAGTCAATAGGTGGGATCTTTTAAAAATATTGAGATATGGGGCACCTGGGTGGCTCAGTTGGTTAATCATCCAACTCTTGCTTTCGGCTCAGGTCATGATCTTACGGTTTTGTGAGATCAAGCCCCACATTAGGCTCTGTGTTGGCGGTACGGAGCCTGCTTGGGATTCTCTCTGCCCCTCTCCCACTCATGCTCTCTCAAAATAAATAAATAAACTTAAAAAATTGAGATATAATTTACATTATAAAATTAGTCTATTTTGATTAATCTGTTGCACCTTTAATGAATTTTGATAATTATATATAGTCATGTAACCACCACCACAAGTGATATATAGAACATTCTAGCACCCTAAGAAGTTCCCTTTAACTTCTTTGGAATAACGCCCTCCCTTTGGCCCCAGCAACGGGTGACCTGTTTTCTATCACAATAATTTTGCCTTTTCTAGAATTTCATGTAAACGTAACCAAACAGCATTTGGTGTTTGTATCTGGCTTCTTTCACTCAGCGTAATCGATTTGAGACCTGTCCATGCCCTTGTATGTGTCCGTGGTTGGTTCCTTTTTATTGCTGAGTGGTTTTGCACTGCATGGATGCACCATATTGGACTTCACCAGCTGATGGGCATTTGAGCTGTTTCTAGCTTTTGGTGATTATGAAGAAAGCTGCTTTGTGCAGGTCTTTGTGCGGATGTCTGTTTTCATTTCTCTCGGGTAAATACCCAGGAGCTGGTTTGCTGGATCGTGGGATGGATGGACGCTTTGTAAGATACTGCTTGTTTTCCAAGGTGACCACACCAGTTTGTTTCCAAAAGGGGCACTTTTAGTCCAGGACATATAACTGGCCTTCCTGAAATCCGTGTGGTATCTATCTGTGCAACGATTTTCAAGAAGTTTGTTGGACATGTAATTAAGGTACGTAGCTTTTGGGCAAAAGATGATTCCATATCTATGGATGAGATGACCCCAGTTATGAACTGGTGCCGTAGAAAGCCTTGCATTGTCCTCCTGACGAAACTAGGTATACCCTGACCCCATACAGGTGTGAGTCGCATTTCCTGAGTGTCCTTTGAGCTCATGTGTCCATTTTGCGTGCGTGCCTCAAGTGGCAGTTCCAAATTCATCCTGAGTTGGGAGAGTGCCTGAAGGCGAGAGGAAAAAATATCTGCGGCTGTCAAATCTGGTGGGAAGTGATTAATCATGGAGACTTTTATGGCACGCTGGATTGACCTTTATCCCACGTGCAACAGGGGCAGGCAGGGTCAAGTTTAAATCCAAGATGACAAGTGTCTGGATTAAGGAAGGTTGCTGCCGCATGCTTGGCTTGGGGTCAGTGGCGCTGTGTCTCACACCTGGTGAAAACTGACTCCCAATTGAAAAAAGAGTTATGGGGGCTGAAGCACATGTCGACTCAGCTTTGGGCTGGAACTTTCTGCACGGTTTTCACGACCAACGTGTCCTTTGCTTCTGTTGGGGGCATCCTGGTTTCTGGCAGCACCTGAGTGACAGTGTTTTCCTTTAGAAGGCTCCTTGCTCACGGTGCCTCTGAACCTTCTGAGTGCAAAACAGCTGCTTCGCTCAGAGTCCTTCGACCCTCTCCCAGGGAGTGGGTTTTGTCAGTGTGAGCCTGCATATTTCACGGCAGACACCTGCCGCTGTCTGTGGGCCCCGTTGTAGCTCCAGATCATGTGATCTGTGGCATTTAGACAGGGTCATTTATTTATTACAAAGTAAAATTTGGCTTCTGGAAAAGAAGACTCTCTCTCTCTCATTTATGTATGTATGTATGTATGTATGTATTGATTGGTTGATTAATTACCAGTTTCTGAGGCTGTGGTTACTGCAGAACCCCTGGTTTATTTATGGTTCAGTGGTGGGAGTCCAGGCATCAGTTGATGACACACATGGAGGTTAAGGCCCAGGGTCAAACCTGGCTGAAGTTCACTCCATCTAAAGCCTTGGTTAAGGAGGGCGTGTGTCTTGATCTTTTCACTGAGAGCAGTGACTGCACACTAGAAAATGTCACGCCATGAACTTCTGGACTGTAGCTTGTTTTTTTCAACAGGTGTAGGGGTCCTGTTTCAGTGTTGGGAGACTCTGTGAGGTCCACCCTGCCAGCCCGGTGGGCAGTGGGAGGCCGTCTCTGGCCCACAGCCCTCTGACGTCCAGACACCGTGTCTTCCCTGGGGGTCCGCTTCTCCTTGTGGCCGGTCTCGGTGACAGGGACCCGCCTGCCTCCCCTCGGTGTGTGCTCTGGTGTTCCCTCACCTCCCTTAAAACCAGGCTTTCAAAATCTCTCTGGAAGAGAGCAGCATGCACTGTTACCTAATTTGTCTTTAATCTGATAGTCCTAGGAGGATCCTGGAGGGGAAAGTGCTCTGCTGAGCACACCCTGGCTTACTCAATAAAGAACACGTTGGGAAACAGCAGCATTTTTCTGTTTTAAAATAGGTAGGTTTGGAAGGAGCTGGGAAACTGTGGGGTTTAGTTACAAAACGGCTATAATTTTGGGAGAAGTATTTTCTTTCAGTTTTGAAACACATTAAACAGTATATTCAATTTAGAAATAATTTACAGATGGAGGAGGGCTCTTTCATCTGAGGGGGGGCACTTGGTTGGAGAGGGTGGTCACGGGGGCTGTGGCAAGGGGTCCCAGGGGACCCCCGTCCTCTTCTCTTCCAGCTTCAGTGCGGCCAGAGTGGAAAGTCATAGTGTGGGAGGAAAAAGCCCTGTGTTTTTTCTCTCATAAGAAGCAGGAGGGTGCTGGGCTGAGCACGGATGATCAGAAGGACAAAGCTCACCCTGCTGGCACAGGTGAAAGCCTGCCCGTGGGCCTGGCTGGGGGCCATGCAGGGGCACCGGTCACATAGGGTGCCAGGATAGTTGTGCTTCTCTGCCCACACATTTGCATCAGCGTTATGAACGGACGTCTGCCGAATGCCTCTCTGTGATGGGTACAATGCCAAGCACTCGGGAAGTTAGGACACTAGATATGGAGGCGTCTCCCTCGCCAGGAGAGAGAAAGCACCCTGGTACGGGACAACAATGATTGGTGCCAGGTTAATGGTAAAGATCAGGAGCCTAGGCCTGGCCAGGGAGGGGATTTCATGGGGAGCTCCCTCCATGGGGCACGGAGCAGGGCTTGTGGGAAAGACGGGGGTCGAATGGTCTTGGATGGCATAGTAGGAACGAATCAGAGAAGGGAGCGGCTGGGGAGACTGTCCTACAAAGGCCAGTGGTGTGAACTTGGGTTTCCAGGGAGTGGGTGTGGTGTGTGCGCGGCCAGTGAGGCGGGAGGCCGTAGGGAAGGCTCAGGTGGAGGAGGAACGGAAGTGCGTTTGGGATGCAGGACCAGACCCTGTCCCGGAGGAGATCAGCCCAAAGTGTTTGGACGGTGGGTGTCTTGGATGCTTCTGGAGGGTGACCACATGAAGCCTGTTTCAGACAAACATGCTAGAGGGCCCCAAGCTCATTTGCAGGGTTTTCTCGCCTTCTCTCCACACTCTCCAAGTGAGTAGCTGTGTCTGGCTTTGGATTTTTGTGTATCTGCCACCAAACATCTGTGACCAAACTGATGTCAGCCACACGCACTACTACCTGCAGTGGGTGCATGTGCGCATACAAACATGTCACATACCAACCACACGGTCCCTGCCGTTCAGTGTAAGTCTCGGGTCTCAACTTTCCTTGAACTCCAGACGTGTACAGCCAACCGCCCACTTCATGTCTCCACCTGGATGTCTCGTAGGGGTCTTGAACTTGTCACATCCTGAACTGAACCCCTTATCTGTGCTCCCTTTCTAGCCTGTCCTTTCTCCAGGTCCCCACCCTCCTAGTCTCTGCAAAGGTCCACTCCTTTCTCCCAGCTACACAGGGCAAAAACCCTGGAGTCGTCTTTGACTTCTTTTTTTTTCTCTCACACCTGATGCCTGAGCCATCAGGGATCCTGTCCGTTCTTTCTCGGAAATATGTCCAGAATCCTTTGACTTCTCCCGACACCGGCACTCACAGCTGCCATCATGCCCCATCTGACACTGATGGTGCTGCCCGGCTAGACTCCTTTCTCCCCTTGCCTCACTGCAGGCTATTCTCTGCAGCCTGTGAAAACAAGTCATATCATTCCACTCTCTGGCTCAGTTCCATTTCCCTCAGAAAAACATTCTAAGGCCTTTTCTCGGCCCACAAAGCTCTCCATGGTTTGAGGTGTGGTACCTCTGTATCTTTACCTCTGACTCAGTTCCCTTCACTTCAAATTCTCTTTACCAGACTCCTTGAAGTCCCTTAATATGCAAGTGTGCACCTGCCCCAGGACATTTGCGCTAGCTGTTTTCTCTGCCTGGAATAGTTTCCTTCTGATATGCACATGGCCAGCTCTTATTCCCTTCAGGTCCCCTATCTTAGAGGCTTCTCCTCATCATCATTCTTTTTCTTCTTCTTTTTTTTTTTTTAATAACCAGGAAATAAACCTCATATCATGTGGTCTTTATTAAAATACCAAAACATCGGAAAACTTTTAACAAAACGTTTCTATTCCAGGGACTTGCCCAAGCATTAAAAATAGTTTTTCTAGTTCACTTGAGTTTACAGAAGGATTTCATCTGCTTTTGTGGATACACTGGCTGTGGTGAGGATGTTAAGAGGCCAGGTGTGACCCAAGAAATTTCACGAGCACCTGCAATAAAATAACCCTCCTTCATTCTTTTTATCCTTTAACTAACCCTGCTTGTTTCTGTGTTGTTTATCGCCACTTGGTATTAATTTACTTAAAAAAATTTTTTTTAATGTTTATTTATTTTTGAGAGAGCGCGCGCGAGAGAGACAGAGTGCTAACAAGGGAGGGGCAGAGAGAAAGGGAGACAGAATCTGAAGCAGGCTCCAGGCCCGGAGCTGTCAGCACAGAGCCTGATGTGAGTCTCGAACTCATGAACTGTGAGATCATGACCTGAGCTCAAGTCAGATTCTCAACTGACTGAATCACCCGGATGACTATAAGGGCTGTGTATCTGACTCAAGATAGGAGTTAACCGTTGGTTTTTAGATGCTCCCTGGTGTCTGGTCTACCCACCTGCCAGCCCCTTGTTCTGTGATCCTGGGCCCTGCCCCTCCCCAATCCCTCAGCTCTTACTCCATAACCGTAACCCAAGTGGCTAAGCCTGAGGTTGCAGACTGACATTTAGAGGACAAGTTCAAGTGTCTCTTCCAAGCTAAGTGGGAAAGGTTAAAATAAGTTGATCTGTGATGAGAAAATGGAAAGATGTGTAAAGGTACCAGGTTATCCCCGTGTGCTTGAATTTCTCTGAATTTTGTATATGGCCATTTGGGGTGCCCGGCTCTTGATCTTGGGGTTCTGAGTTCCAGCTCCATGTTGGGTGTAGGGATTACTTAAAAATAAAACCTTTAAAAAATTTTGTATATGGCCATTTGAAATTTGTTATTTAATATTATGCTTCATTTTTAGCATGCAGTTCATTTTCAGAGAGGAGTGGAGTTGCCTAAGGCTCTGCTTTGGTCGTGAGGCTTGTCACTCAGCCGTCATCACTGACTTGCTGGAAGCTGCCCAGATGGCTGACAAGGGGCCTAGGAGGTGTTAAGAAAAATTACCCCAAACTTGGAGATGAGGAAAAAGGATCCCTTCGTCGTGTGTTTTCGGTGTTGTACCTGAGCATGTCTAATAGGTCCACTGAAGGGTTATTCCATCTCTAGGGGGATGTATCTTTGTTTCATGTACTATTTACTAATAACACTTTTCTTTAATTTTAATTAATTAATTAATTAATTTACATTCAAGTTAGCACCTAGTGCAATGATTTCAGGAGTAGATTCCAGTGCTTCATCCCCTATGTGTAACACCCAGTGTTCATCCCAACAAGTAAGTGTCTTCCTTAATGCCCTTTGCACATTTAGCCCATCCCCCCACCCATAACACTATTAAAAAAAATTTATGTATTTATTTTCTAATTTTTTTTAATGTTTATTTTTGAGAGAGAGAGAGAGAGAGACAGCGTGTGAGTGGGGGAGGGGCAGAGAGAGAGGGAGACACAGAATCCGAAGCAGGCTCCAGGCTCTGAGCTGCAGCACAGAGCCCAACGCAGGGCTCAAACTCATGAACCTGAGCCAAAGTCAGACGCCCAAGCGACTGATCCACCCAGGAGCCCCAAAATGTTTATTTATTTTTGAGAGAGAGAGACAGAGCGGGAGCAGGGGATGGGCAGAGAGAGAAGGAGACACAGAATTATGTACTACTTACTAGTTATTAAGACTCAGACTCTGTGAAGTTACACGTTAACTTACAGAGGGTAAGTCACATATAGTTTTCAACCTGGTAAAAATGCAAACGACTTCTGTCTGGTTGAAAAGATAACCACAGATGTTACAGTTTTATTGTACCATCGGATATGAACTAGTTTTATATGTAACAGTGCAGTGAACTGAGTGTTTGTGTCCCCCTCAAATTCATGTTGAGATCCTAGTTCCCAAAGTGATGGTTTTAGGGGGTGGGGCCCTTGGGAGATGACTAGGGGACGAATGGGACTGGTGTTTTTATGAAAGGGACCCCAGGGAGATCCCCTGTTCCCTTTTGCCACGTGAGGACACAGTGAGGAGCTGGGTAGCTAACATCTGGGAAGCGGGTCCTCACCGGGCACCTCATCTGCTGGCACCTTGATCTTGGATTTCCCAGACTCCAGAACTGTAAGAAATGAATTTTTCTTGCTTATAAGCTACTCAGTCTATGGGATTCTGTTACAGCAACGCAACTGGACAAAGACACTATTTACTGCAGTGTTATCCCCCCTGACTGCCCATGTCTTTTCTCTAATGCTGTGAACCAGCTTTACTGTCCTCTTGGCTCCCTCACTGATGAGCTACATTGATGAACAGGGGGCTACAGCATTCCAGAAATTGCTTAATATATATTTGACAGTATGAGGACACCTTTCTAATATTTTGAAAATGACGCTTCGACAGAGGAGGTAAAATGTCTCATGTGCTAGCTGTAAAAACCCAAACCTAGAAAATGATGTCAGTGTTTCAGAATACGAAGGACTTAACCTACTTTCCACGGCCCCCCACCCCCTCCCATCTTATTTCTACTTCTGAGCATGAGTTTCTCACGGAGCACTGGTCAAAAGGTAGGGATAGAACATAACTCTGTTAGTTCAAGCTAGACCAGCCATTTTTCTCTGCTCATTCACTTCCTGTTTTCTTTTAATAAATTGTCTTTAAAAACATAAAGAGGGGCACCCGGGTGGCTCAGTTGGTTGAGTGTCCAACTCTTGGTTTTGGCTCAGGTCATGATCCCAGGATCATGGGATCGAGCCCTGTGTGGGCTTAAGATATTTTTTTTTTTTCTCTCTCTCTCTCTCTGCCCCTCCCCTGCCTCAAAAAACCGCAAAACCCAAAAACTAAAAAAATCCTCGTAAAGAACATGATCCAGCAACAAGTCCTGGCCTGTTACTGCCAAGTCTATAATTAAGATCAAGGGGTATGCTCTGCAAAGCACCTTCTCCACCATCATCTGAGGGGCTCTTGCAGTTTGCTTGTGGGGCAGGGGGTTGGACTGGGGGCTAGACATATGGTCTTGCATCTTCTATGCATTAGGAGATAGAAGGCCTCAGCAGAGCTGCTGCGCCAGGCGGTGCAGAGGCTGGGTTGACCCTAGATTTCCCACGGCCTTGCCTCTTCTGGCATGGGCACCCCTGGAGGCGTCCCAGTTCTGCCCCAGCTCTAGCTGTGTGTATAATTCACACTGAGGTTGCCCTCTGGGGCTTGGGGGCCTGTATGGGAAGCTCACCTCCCAATCCACCTCCTGGAGGTGTGGAGACAAATGAGAGCAAGAAAACCTGTGTGGAAAAAAATGGAAAAGCGTTACCCCAAAGTTGGGAATGTGGGTAAAAGATGACTCCCTGGCCTTTCAATGTCACCCCAGAAAACACTGCTTTGTGCACTATCATTTTTCCGGACAGCAGAAATTGCGAGTGCTTTGGGCGTGGGGTCCACATCACTTAATGTCATCCTTTTATCTTTGAGGTGGGTGGGAGTGGGGAGGACAGGGGGTTACAGCATTCCAGAAATTGCCTCATTTTGCATTTCCTCAGGTCCAAAGTTGAAACAGCTTTCTGCTCTAGGCATCTTTGAAAGTGGTTCTTATTTTTCTTTAAAATTAAAAAAAAAATGCTTATTTATTTTTGAGAGGGAGACAGAGTAGGAGTGGGGGAGGAGCAGAGAGAGAGGGAGACACAGATTCAGAAGCTGGTTCCAGGCTCCAAGCTGTCAGCACAGAGCCTGATGTGGGGCTTGAACCCACAAACCACGAGGTTATGACCTGAGCTGAAAGTCTGACGCTCAACCGACTGAGCCACCCATGCACCCCAGAAAGTGGCTCTTATTTTTCTAAAAACAATAACCACAAATTAAAAAAAAAATCACTGGTAAGAAAAACTAAACTGAGGGTATCGGGCTATATTCCAGGTCAGTGAGCCTGTTTCAATGGCTCCAGAGTGAGCCGCTATGCCCGAAAGTCGTTCGGGGTGGGTGGTGTTGGTGTTCCACGTGTAGCCAGAGGTCGATTTTCCTGGTGGGGAAGGCCTGCCACTGAGTGCTGACAGAGCTGGACCAGGGGGTGGGTTCAAGTTACTCTGTGAGTTCACAGACAGGTTCTGATCTGAGAGCTGGTCTGTCCTGAAACTAGGGAGAATTGGGGAACATGCTATGTGTTAGATGCCTTCTTTTTCTCAGTATTGTGATACTTAAAGGTACTTGCCTCCCGGGTCTCATTTAAAATGCTTCTTTTTGGGGCGCCTGGGTGGCTCAGTCGGTTAAGTGGCCGACTTCGGCTCAGGTCATGATCCCACGGTCCGTGAGTTCAAGCCCCGCGTCGGGCTCTGTGCTGACAGCCCAGAGCCTGGAGCCTGTTTCGGATTCTGTGTCTCCCTCTCTCTGCCCCTCCCCTATTCATGCTCTGTCTCTCTCTGTCTCAAAAATAAATAAAGGTTAAAAAAAAAAAATGCTTCTTTTTGCAAGATGGCTTTACTAGGAGTGATGTCCATGGATGTTGTATTTCTAATCCGATGTGTTGTTGTTTACCTCAAGGGAAAATGGCTGCTTTACATTACCGACTCAGCTGGGTGGAAAGTATCACCCTGGTGGGGATGGAGGCTGAGGCTGCCATTTTGAAATACCTGCATAGGTTCACCTATTCAGGTAGGAGGCAGCTTCTCATATTAAGCACAAATTGATCTTGAAATTTTACACATAGTGTGATATATACAGTGGGGCTGATTTCTCTCGCGTTCTCCACTCTTTCCTCAGGCTTGTATGTATGTATCCTTAACACACGTCCACACACACGTGCACGCACACTGAGGATTGTTTGAAATACGACTCAACACTACAAAGAGGACCTTTTAGCATAAGAGCACACAGGAACTCTGCTATGGTGAGTTCAATTTGGCAGTCTGATTGTCTTGTGGTTACTCTACCCTGAGGCCAGACCACAGTGAGGGCCTCCCCTGTCCCCACCCAACCACACCAGAGTGGGGGAAGGAGCCATGGGGAGCACAAGAACTTTTCCCCATCCCCCATGAGACGGTGACCACGGGAGCCTCGCTTGAAAGTCTTAGGATGGGGGTGACTGTTCCCAGCCCCTGTCCCTGTGGATTCTGTGGGGGAAGTAGAGGACGGTTCTGCTCATCCATCTGGACTCCAAGTATGTCTGGCCAGCTATCAGCAAACCATTTGGAAATGGACTGTTACCCACCCACACCTACTGTTGAAGGCAGGTGCTTGGTGACATTGCTTGCCAGCTGGATACATTTCTACCAAATAGCATCGTGGACAGGGAGCATTTCTCTGACCTTACTCTAGCACATTTCTCCTCCCCTACCTAGTTTCCTGTCTGCTACCACCTACTCTCCATCTAGCAATTGATTAAATTAGACATTTGATACGCGAGTCCCATGAGGCTCTGTTTTGGAAACTGTGGATTCAGTGAATAAGGCAGAGGCCTGTGTTTTGGTGATCTTTCTCACTTTTTAGAAGGGATGAAATAATCGTCCGGTGGGAGCTAGTGGGACTCGTAACTTCTGTGGTCAAAGCCGTAGATTTTAGGGAGGCCTTCACAGCCACATGGCTGAGCGCCAGGCATGGACATTGGACAGGCACGGGCTGGGACGGTGGCTGTGCCTGTGGCCCTCAGTCGCCTCCTATGGAAATTGGAAATGATTGTGTCTGCTCCACAAGGCTGTCATAGGGATTATGTGGAAAGCACTGAGCCTGCGTCCGGCTGCTGGGAAGGGAGTCCTAGTAACTGAGGGTCATTAGTATCACTGCTGTTGGGGAATGTACTGTCATAGGCGGGCTGAGATGGAACAGCGCACCATTGGAGGAGGACCTGGATGGAGCCTTAATGGAGAAAAGAATGTCCCCAGTCTCAGCCTCTACGTGAGAGCAGGAGTGAGCCCCCCACTGGCTAAACCAGGAAGGTTGTGGGACTGGGGCATCCTGGGAGCTCTGCCTCCTTGTTACGGATTGGTTATCTATCCCCGATTGAGCGAGGACTCAGCGGCAGATGAGGACTCGGGGAGTGGCCCCAGGCAGACACAATGGGCCCCCATTGCCAGGAATGACAAAAGGAGCAAGAGGCAAACACAGATCCTCATGTGAAGGAGTGGGTTTTGAAATCGGTGGGTGAACTACTTATTTTGAGATGTGTCATTTGACTCTATAGGCCTACATGGTGGTCTTAGAAAGCCAGCCCTGCCTCTCTCGCCTCAACTGACTCTTAGATTTTGTGAGTGTCACAGTCTTCTAACAAAACACATCTGAAGTCTACCTCAGACTCATTACAAAGCCTCATTTCCGTATTCGGAGCAGGGCAAGAGGTAAGGGGTGAGGGATTTTAGTTCTGGATGGGCTCTGGCCCATAGCCACGCTCTCAGACTCGCCCACTCTGGTGGTGGTGGATACGCAAAGCTGAGATGCCTGCATTCTTACTGGAAACCTCTGCCTGTAACTCAGCCCTGAAGGGAGTTACAGAGAATCTGGCAAGAAAAGGGGTGGCTGGGTGATCTGGCTTCCTCTCATCTTCCTCTGGTCATTTCTGAACTAAAACCTGGCCCCAGCCCTCAGGTGTGACCCCCCCACCCCCCAGTCCCATACACCTGCAAATGGTGATTTCCTCCTAGGGTTCTGGGTAAGCAGTACCATGGAGGTGGCCGGCAGTTAAATGAAGCCACTGACATGGCTTAATTTGTGATACACTATTAAAAAAGCGGATGCAAAGACCTTTATGACAAATTGTTAAATAAAGAATGCAAGTGGTCGAAGGATACATGTAGCAAGTTTTTATTACAAATGTATGTGACTATATAAAGTTCTAGGAGGCTGTGCCCTAAACCACTGGCTAAGATTGAGAGAAAAGAACTTTAGGCTTTTTACATTAGAGGCCTTTTTTTTTTCCTCCAGAAATTTCAGATATTCTTGAAAGCATGACTTATCATATGATACATACACTGTATACCTTCCTTGACACCTGAAATACCGCAGGAAACAGAAAACCAGTTCTACCTTAAAAACTTCCATGGAAAAACTTCCATCTCCTCTGCACATATTCTGCAACTTCTAGTTCTTTCCGAGCGCTTCCTTTCCTAGTGACCCAGGTTCCAATAACTCAGCTTTGAGTCCTTGTTGCTACCGTCATCTGCTGATTTCCTTGGTAATCATGGGCTTTTATCATTGGCAGTTTTTCTTCATCAAGATTCAAGTTCACAAAACCATCCTTTACATGTTAGGGAAGCAGTTTTTGGGAAACATTTTCCACCGCTCAGGGAAAAGAATCTGGATCAATACATACTTAGTTACTGTTAGAAGAGTCTCGCAATGCTTTCGATTTTTTCTTCCATTTCTTCCCTGATGCTTTTTCATGATAAGCCTCCTTTGTTTTCAACTGTGCTTTGCCTTATTCTCCTACCCTTTGATTTCTTTAAGAAATCAAGACACCAGGCTGACAGAAGGGTGTCCCGAGTGCTCTCTTGACATCTCTTCACTATGCTCTGTTGATAAACTTATCACAACCAAGTTTGCTTCTATCAGAGGGTTGGTGAGTTCAGATGCAGTCAGAGCTGTAGGAAATGTTACAATATCACAATCCGTCTTCTGAGGATTCTGCTGATATTTGGCATCAAACGCTGCTTCCCCGGCTCTCCAGGCCTCTGCAGATCGCCTGCGGCCTCCTTCCAGCTTCTGGCTTCTGCCCGGAGCAATCAGGTAATTAATTCCTAAGATGCTAAGTGGGTGATGGAGGCTAAGATCCAGCATGCAGCCAGGTCTGGGCAGTTCAGGGGCCCGGGCCTGGGTGTGTTCTCGGTACCCTCTTCCTCTGGCCATCAGGCCTTCCCTGCCTCTGCCATCGGCCCCCCTCAGGCTGCTTTGTGCAGACTCCCACCTCCCTCTGCCTCCTTGTGCCTGCTGGACATCGCAGTCTGCAGGCAGTTTGGACCTCAGGGTGTGCCTGGCCTCTCCCAGAATAACTGGAATAAGAGGGCAGTGTGAATTGTGGGTGTGCATGTGCCTTAGCACAGACTTGGTAGGGTTTGCCCAAGTAAGGACTTGGGTATTATTTGAATATTTATCAACTACATAGGACGAAAACAATAGCACAAGAATGAAGAGAGAGAGAGAGAGCATGTGGCAGGGCCATCAGAAGGTTGTGTTCCCCCGGGGCGAGTCCCCTTCCAGAGCCTGGCCTTCTCCCATCTGGGGAGGCCGCTCTACCTCAGCTCACTGCTGGAGACACGGGGCCCGCAGCTGCTGAGAATCTGGTGCTCACTGTCTGCTGTGCCAGCTGTCGTCCAGGGTCCCCCGGAGCCTGGCTGAGGAGCAAAGAGGGGCTGCTCCCTAAGGCATTCTTCCTCACCTCTCAGACTCATCCACCCAACCAGGGTGGCCCCTCTGAGGACCCAAGGGAAGGCTGGACCTGCCGTCCATGAAAATGCACTGGTACATGGGGCGCCTGGGTGGCTCAGTCAGTTGGGCATCCGACCCTTGATTTCAGCTCAATCTCACGGTTGGTGGGATTGAGACCTACGTGGGGCTCTGCACGGACAGCACGGAGCCTGCTTGAAATTCTCTCTCTCTCTCAATCTGTCCCTCTTTCTCTCTCTCTCTCTCAAAGTAAATAAGTAAACTTAAGGGAAAAATAAGTGAGCTTAAATGCGCTGGTACAACACAGCTTGCGTGATATCTTAGGGCCTGCGGCCTGGGTTAAGAGCTTGTGTCATAGTGAAGTGTCTGCCCCTTGAGCCATGAGGTCTGCCCTCTGCTCTCCTTCACCCAGGGACTTGGAGCTGCGAGCCAGCCAGAGAAAGGGGGCGGGTGGTGGTGATGCTCAGGGTGGAGGTGGGGACGGTCTTGGGCCCCAAAAGTGGCTTGGGCTGCAGTGGGGTTGCTCCAGGAGACTGCAGAGTCCCAGCCAAGACTGCTGAAGGACCCAAGGACCTTCTACCATACACTAGTCACAGCCTGCCGATGGCAACTAGCGAGCTTGTAGAGGACACTTTACAGGTGGGACCGGACTCCGGGAGACTGTCTGCCCCAGCATGGCCACCCTGCCTCTTCTCCTCCTCTCTCTCCCTCCCCTCTAGGTTGCTTTTGCCTTGCAGGAGTTGTAGGAACCACTGGACTTGCACTTAACAAAGTCTGCAAGGGTTTTGGCGAAAAGGGCCTGGAATACACCTTGCACGGTCAGGTGGACCTCCATTCCTGGCCCCGCCCCCAGCATTTTGGAGTGACAAAACCCTTTGGTGAGCTGCCACTCGGCTTGGCTTCACTCTGTGCTGAGCCTGTGCGTCTGGCCCATTCCCGTATTCACTCCACCGAGGGTGAGGCCGTCGCCACGATATCTCAGGGCAGTGGGGCCGCCAAGAGCCTGGTTTTGGAGTCAGCCTGGCCTGCGCTCAAGTTCCAGTCCTACCTGCAGGACGACCGCGGGCGATTTCCCATCCTCCCTGGCACTCGGGTTCCTTGTTGGTTAAGTGGGGGTAATGACATAATACATTAGGGGTAATAATTATGTAATTACCTTGTGGAGTTGCAGCATGAAATGAGATCATGTTTATAGAGTCGAGCTCAGCACTGGGCACACGGAAGGACTAGGCGTCATCAGCTGTGGTGCAGGATGGGGACGGCTGCATTTCTCACCCACATCTCTACCTCTGCTCGCTTCTCACATGGCTCTACACATAGTTTTCCTCTAAAACTTTCAAGTCTGTTTTGTGCCGTTAGGAAATCAGTCTGATGAATCAACAATTCTTTACTAAGCAGAGCGATGACAGCGACAACGTGGTGGCTATTCGTTCATTCGCCGATCCCTTCCCCAGCAACTGCACGCTGCTGGCTGGCCCTCTGTCTCCACGCTTGGCACGTGGGGGACCAGGCCTTACGAAGAGCCCTCGGTGCAGCAGGCCTGAGGCTGTAGCTCCTTCCAGCGGGGAGGGGCGCTTGACCTCATGGGCCCTGGGCAGGGACTGGGAGGTGGCCACCTGAGGTAGGGCGGTGTTCCGACTCGTTTAGGACTCGTGTGATCTGAGCCGTCACCCTTGCTGGGGGGGGGGGTGTGTGTGGGGGGGTGGAGCTCTTCCTTTCCCTGGAAAGTTCAAGTCTTAGAAGTGGAATGAAGACTTTACACATTTCCCCCCTTGCTGAGTCACCTGTGGTTTTCGTTCCCAGAACTCGTTCTGCTGTGTTTCGGTTTGGGGGGAGCCGTGTGTGTGCCTTCTCCCACAGCTGAGCTGAGCCCTGCCTCACCCCTTCCCACACCACGACCTTCCAAGGAAAGCTTCTGGGTGTGCGGTGAGCAGTTTTCGAGTGGCCGAGAAAAGAAATGGAGAGTGATATGCTGTTCTGCATCATTTTGAACGTTTTTAGTTCAGTAAAAACAACACGCCAAAACCAACCTTCCACTTAACTCACCTTTTAGAAATGCCTCCTGCCCTCTTGAACTCAGCGGTCACCGTCCCACTTCTGGCCTGTGCCAGCGCAAACCCTGCTCACACCCTTCTCGGACATTCTTGCCTGCTCTCTGACTCCTCCCCAGGCTGCCCTGCCACAGGGCTTTCTTTCCCACTGCTCAGCGTGGGCATTTTACCCTTTCCTCTTTATTAGTTTACAGCAGATTGCCCCAACTTGATGGTGAACCCCTGATGACAGGGGTTATACCCTGACCTTTCCAAAAAAATTCCTGTCGGGGCACCTGAGTGGCTCAGTCGGTTGAGTGTCCGACTTCGGCTCAGGTCATGATCTCACGGTTTGTGAGTTTGAGCCCCACGTCGGGCTCTGTGCTGACAGCTCAGAGCCTGGAGCCTGCTTGGGATTCTGTGTATCCCCCTCTCTCTCTGCCCCTCCTCCGCTCTCTCTCTCTCTCTCTCTCTCTCAGATAAATAAACATTTAAAAATTTTTTTAAAAATTGCTGTAAAAGCAAATTGTAGTCACTGTAAATGAAAATAATTCAAACACAGGAAAGTGCAAGGGAGAAAGTCAATTTGGGTTGAGATCCAGCTACCTAGACACAACCACTGACTGTATTTGCTGTAATGTCCTTCTGGTTAGTTCTCTCTATACCGGTTCCAGCTAGTGTTTGCATGGTGTTACACAAATGGGCTCACACTAGCCATCGCTGGTGTGGAAACCAGCCAGCACCACACTTCTTTTACCATTGCTTTCCTACTTCTTCCTCCTCCTGACCCGACATCTACTCTAATGTTTTGTAAGAAGTTGGTTTCTAAAGGGTCTTAATTGATGGCCGGGGCTGATTATTCAACACGCTTTTCATGAGAGGCAGAATGGGTGAGTGGTTAGGAACACACTCCATAGCTAAACCGTCAGGGTTTGGACCCTGAGTATACCTGCCTGCCCCTGGACAAGTCATATAAACTCTCTGTGCCTCAGTTCCCTCATCTCTATAATGGGGATGAATAATAGTGCCTACCTCATACATTTGTGTTGGTGCTTGATTATGTTTTTTATTATTATTATTTTTAATTGAGGTATAATCGATACATGGCATCATACTAGTTTCAGATGTACAACATGATTCGATATTTGTATATACTGTGAAATGATCATCACAGTAAGTCCGGTTACCATTTTCACTGAAGTTACACATTTTTTTTCTTATTCAGGATTTTGCTCTCTTAGCAACCTTCAGATACACGTTACAATATTATTACTGTAGTCACCATGCTGTATAGCACATTCTCATGATGTGCTTCTTTTATAAATTTTTTTTTTATTAAGTTTATTTATTTTTGAGACAGAGAAAGACAGAGCATGAACGGGGGAGGGGCAGAGAGAGAGGGAGACACAGAACCGGAAGCAGGCTCCAGGCTCTGAGCCATCAGCCCAGAGCCCGATGCGGGGCTCGAACTCACGGACCGCGAGATTGTGACCTGAGCTGAAGTCGGACGCTTAACCGACTGAGCCACCCAGGCGCCCCATGTGCTTCTTTTATAACTGGAAGCTTGTACCTCTTGACCCCCTTCCCATTTTGCCTACCCTGTCCCTCCCCAACCTTCACTCCCCTCTGGCAACCACGAGTCTGTTCTCTGTGTCTGTTAGTTTTATTTTGTTGGTTTGTTTCTTTACATTCAAGAATAATTCACATACAGTGCTACATTAGTTTCAGGTGGGCAATACAGTGATCCGATAATTCTATACATTTCTCAGTGCTCATCAGGATAAATGTGCTCTTCACCCCTTCACCTGTTTCACCCATCCCCCACCCACCTCCTCTCTGACAACCACCAGGTTGTTCTCTGTATTTAAGGGTCTGGTTTTTTTGCTTCTCTCTTTTGTTTCTTTGTTTTGTTTCTTAAATTCTACATATGAGTGAAATCATATGATATTTGTCTTTCTCTGACTTATTTCACTTAGCATAATACTCTCAAGGTCTATTCATGCTGTCCCACATAGCAAGACCTCATTCTTTTATTCTTTTTTATGGCTGAGTAGTGTGTGTGTGTGTGTGTGTGTGTGTGTGTATGTGTGTGTGTGTGTGTGTGTGTATATATGTGTATATACATGTGTGTGCCATATATATACATATATTTGTATGTGTGTGTGTGTGTGTGTGTATATATATATATATATATATATATATATATGGCACATCTTCTTTATCTACTTACCCATAAGGAGGTTGTTTCCACATCTTGGCTCTTGGCCAAGATAATACTGCATTATCTGCAATAACATAGGGTGCATATATCTTTATGAATTAGTGTTTATGTTTTCTTTAGATAAATACCCAGCGGTGGCATTACTGGATCATATGGTATTTCTATTTTTAATTTTTAATTTTTTCTATTTTCTATTTTTAATTTTTTTTTTAGAAAACTCCATACTGTTTTCCATAGTGGCTACACCAGTTTGCATTCCCACCAACAGTACACAAGGGTTTCCTTTTCTCCACATCCTCACCCACACTTGTTTCTTGTTTTGATTTTAGCCATTCTGGCAGGTGTGAGGTGATATCTCCTCATGGTTTTGATTTACATTTCCCTGATAATGAGTCATGTTGGACATCTTTTTGTGTGCTTGTTGGCCATCCGTATGTCTTCTCTGGATAAATGTTTACTCAGATCCTCTGCCCATATTTTAATCAGATTTTTTTTTTTTTTTACTGTCGTTGTTACTGAGTTTTTTGAATCCTTTATGTATTTTGGATGTTAACCCCTTATCAGATATATGATTTACAAATATCTTCTCTCATTCAGTAGGCTGCCTTTTTGTTTTGTTGATGGTTTCTTTTGCTGTGCAGAAGCTTTTTAGTTTGATGTGATCCCACTTGTTTATTTTTGCTTTTGTCGCCTTTGCCTTTAGAATTGATCCAAAAAATCATTGCCAAGACTAATGTCAAAGAGCTGACTCCCTATGTTTTCTTCTAGGAGTTTTACTTGACTCTGTTTCATTAAGGTTTCTTTCCTGGGGTCTTATCTTGTTCTTTCATTTGGAATATATTTCTCTGCTTCCTCATGTTGCTTGGCTCTCTGTGTTTGTATCTATGTATTAGGTTAAATAACTACCTCTGCCAGTCTTAAAGGAGTGGCTTTGTGTAGGAGATGAACCTTGTTGTATAACATCGCCCTGGGGCTTGATTGTCTCTCGAACCTTTGTGGTGCTCTAAGCGGGCTGATTTATCCTTGAAAGGTACCAATGCCGAGGTCTGTGGGTGCTCCAAAGGGAGGAGTCTCAGTCTGCCCCTAGTTTCAGCCTGATTGGAAGCCCAACCTCCAGGCAGGTATGCAGACATAGTCCTGTGGGACCATGTTTGTAAACCCTGCTGGCCTCCCAACCAGGCGATCTAGACGTATCCCCCAAATTAAAGTTGCAAAAATCAGAGCTCCAGCTGAACCGATAGCTTCTTTCTAGAAGGTACCAGTGAGCTGGAGTGAGGCAAGTGAGCGAACAAAGATAGCAGCCCATATTCCCAGAGAGCCTCCGTAGCCTCTCCATGTATGGTGAACCTGAAGTGTGCCCCTTAGGCTAAAGCTCCAGACAAGGAAATAGGCCTTTTTTCACAGGAAGAGTTGGGTGTGTTTCAGTCTGCGGTCTGTGCTGTGCCCTGGCAGTAATAGCTTGCCAACGTCTGTCTCTCTGATGGGCTAAGTCCTGAGGGACTCAGAAAAGCGAGTGCTCCTGGCCACCAGAGCCAGGCGATCCAGGGGTGGCCCCTCTGTGGACTCTGCACCCGCTGGCTGTCATGGAACTCTGGAAGCGCATGGGGGCAGATGCACCCACCGGCTTTAGCAGGGCGTGGGAGAACATGGAGGGATGTTGTGCCTATTGGCACTGGCAAGGTAGAGGAAGGTATAAAAAATGGTGCCTGCTAATGCCTCCACCCCTGGAGAGAGTCCTAAAGGCCCCTGCTCCTCCAGTGGGCACTGAAAGATTAGCAAATGAATCTCCTTCACATGTGGTCTGGCTCTTTCCAAACTGCAGCCTTTGTGGTGGGTGAGTCTGCACATGAACCCTTTAAGAGCAGAATCTCAGTTCCCTACAGAATTGGGTCTCCTGGAAGTAAGCGCTGTTGGTTTTCAAAGCCAGCTGTTTTGGGGGCTCATCTTCCTAGTGCAGGCCCCGAGGGTTGGGGTGCCTGATGTGGTGCACCAAGATTCCTCACGAGATTCCTTCCAACTGTGAGAACCAACTGTGGGTCACAGAGCCGGTGGCAGGGCTTTGGGCGAGACCGCGTCTCTTCCTCTTCTGTCTCTATGTGGCCCTATTATCCTCTGTTGTGGGAGATCTGTTTCCCTGTTTTTCAGGTCTTTTTTTAGAGGGAATTGTTTCATCAATAGCTATAGATTTGGTGTGTCTATGGGAGGAGGCAGGTTCAAGACATTTTTATGCTGCCATCTTGAACTGCCTCCTCGACTGTGTTTTCAGCAGTGCCTGGCATGTGGCAAACACTTAATGAGAGTTATATTGACTGCGTATTAATGTGTAAGCCCTGGGAATATGGGGAATAGAGGCTCCAGCAGCTCTTACTCATGCAAACATACACAGCAGCACAGTAAAGGCTGTTGGGTAGGAGTCAGCTCAAGATTTCTATCCATGGTGATACTGAAGAAGGGCATTTAGCCCAATATGGCAGGGGGTGGAGAGCATTCTCCTTTAAGGCTGCACCAACCTCCATTATTCCTGGTCCATAAATAAAAGAGCATTTGTACCACGTGGGAGAGGCTATTCTTGGCTGCAGGTGACAGCTGGATGGCTTTCTCTAGGCATCCTAATCTTGCCCTTCATTGCTTTCACTGGGGTGGGTTGGGGCATGTGTGCTAGGCAAGGGGTGCTGATGGTGTATGTTGTACCTGAGCATCTTGGGTAGTGAGCTCTTCTTGGCCCTGTTCTTCCTCCTTCTCTTCCTCCTCCTCCTCCCCTTCTTCTTCTTCTTCTTCTTCTTCTTTCTTCTTTCTTCTTTCTTCTTTCTTCTTTCTTCTTCTTCTTTCTTCTTCTTCTTTCTTCTTGCTTCTTCTTGTCCTCCTTCCCTTCCCTTCCTCCTCCTCTTCTTCCCCTTCTTCTTCTTCTTCTTTCTTCTTTCTTCTTTTTTCTTCCTTCTTCTTCTCCTTCTCCTTCTTCCCCTTCCCCTTCCCTTCCTCCTCCTCCTCCTCCTCTTTCTCCTTCTAAAGATTTTATTTAAGTAATCTCTATACCCAACATGGGGCTCAAACTCACAGTCCCAATATCAAGAGTCACCATACTCTACCACCTGAGTCAGCCTGGCGCCTCTTTCCTTATCTCTTCTTGACTTCAGTCCTGCAATCTTACAAATCCTTTCCTTTTTCCTCCTTTGTGCTCTTCATCTCAGTGGCTGGTGATTCTAACTCCGAGGGTCACCATGGAAGCAACAACAAGCTCAGAAGTTTATTTCTTCCCAACAAGAAAAGACCATGATCCTTTTGTTTTCTGGTCCTGGGGAGGGGACAGGTTACACGGTACTTTAATTATAACCAGATGAGTTTTATTTTTTATGTTATTTTATTAAAGTTTATTTATTTATTTTGAGACAGAGAGCGTGTGCACACATGGGGGGAGGCGCAGGGAGAGAGGGAGACAGAAACCCAAGCAGGTTCTGCACTGTCAGCACAGATCCTGACGCAGGGCGTTATCTCACAAAACGTGAGATCATGACCTGGGCTGAAACAAGATTCAAGTGCTTAACTGACTGAACCACCAGACAACTCCCAGACAAGTTTGGAAAAAAAGTTCACAGCAACCAGCCTTCTGTGAGGATGATAATGAAACACTTTCTTCCAGGACTCACCCTTGGTCCTGGACCACAGAGGAGGGTGTTCATCTGCTGTAACCTTACTGTGAACCATTGAAGGTGAGCGAGGCAGGGTTTCCTGAGGGGGGATTCCACAATGGTTTTAAAAGTCTGCTGTTTTGGTTAGATTCTCTTGTTCTGTCAGTTCCTATTGGATTGAACTACACATAAGTCAATGCTGAAGTGAGCTGCAGTGTAATTCCAAACAATATGTGATCAATATGTATATTTGGCATTGGGACACGTGGTTTAAGGTTCAATTACCTAATTTACCTTCATAGCATTGCATTTTGGGGTGATATGGAAAGAAGGTTGCACGAGGAGAACGTGGTGGAGTGTTGGGAGGTTACCTGGATGGGCAGGTGTCCCAGACCAGGTGCATATGAAGGGAGCAGACAGAAGGTCTGGAGCTGCCTCTGATTTCATGGCAAGTTGGTCATGTGATCTAGGGCAAGTCCTTCAACCTTCTACCTTCTCTTTCTTCTTGTTTAAAATGAGGCACAGTGAAATGTGTTCCGGATGCTTGTAGATGTCTCACTGGGAAGGTTCCTTGGTCCAGCGTGTCTGGAAAACATTGCCTCTCCACATTCTTTCAGTTACAAGACTCATCAGCACATGACAGGATCTGCAAATACCTACAGGAAGAAAACTGGTTAGGATGTTCAGTGAGCATTTCCCTCACCTTTTGACCACAAAACCCCCTTTTTGTGGTGATGGTGGTGGTGGGGGGTATATTTTGGGAAATATTGGTCAAGGTGTCCTTCCTGTTCGCAAACCTGTGATGTGAAAATCATTGCCTGCACAGTGCATGTTGGTGTCTCAGGCCTGAGTGCGCCTCTGTTCACAGCTCAGCCCCTGTACCAGCTTCCCGGAGCGTGGAGTCCACAGAAGCCACAGTCCCGGAGCCAGCACCTGAAATTCATATGGGCTCCTTACAGGTGGGTGTGGGGCATATAGCAAAGCATCTACAGTTGTCTCCTGTTGCTGACTTTTGCACACTGCAGTGACCGTGGGGCCCCTCCATTCCACTCCCTGCCCTACATACCCCGTGTCCTCTCTGCCAGGCTCTCCAGAGCAGGCCCTGACTCTCCTCTGCCCTCCCCCTGGACCACTGTCAGAAGCTGACACCAGCTTCTCTCCTCCCTCTGCCCTGCTCCCCTGCCCCCACAACCCTGCTTCTGCTCTTAGGAGAGGGCTCCGCCGAATTCCTGTCGTTCCTTCCTTATCATCCTGCCTTTTCAGCTTGAAGCCGAAACCATCCACCTCTTACCTGATGTCACTGATGACCATATTTGTAGCTTATTATTTTCTGTGACTTGAAAAGTTGTTTGTTTTTTAAATAAAGATAGCTTGCACGTATTTAGCTTTTTTACACTTCAAAGCCCTCATTCAGGATCTCATGGCATGGTCTCAGTTCCCCAGGTGTGGAAGGGCAGTGATCACAGATGTATTGCAGTCCCTGCCACCCACAGAGCCTAAGAGGCTGAGGCAGCTGTAACGGTCTCCTGGCAGCGGTAGAATTCCCAAGCGGCCTTCTTTCAGGCCCCCTGTACCTCGGGGGCCTGGCCAACTCCATAGACCCAAGCATCCAGGCCAGCTGGAACGCCGCCCCTTCTCAGGGACACACTATTGTGTATTTGGGCTGACTCCCAGGCTGGCCGCACAAAGCCGTGTCTTTGGCTTCCAGAGGCTCGGGAGTGCGGGGTGCAGAATGTCCTTCCCTGGGAGGCTTCACTTCTGCATCAGGAGCGGGGCTTCCTTGTGGTGGTGTTTGTCAGGATGTTTGGGGTGTGTGGGAGTCTGAAGCCACATTTTTGGCCTATATTGGAGAAGCACATTTTATTATATAAACATTTGAGGGGGGAGTGGAGGAAGCCAGAATAGAGAGCCCTCGGGGCATGTGAATGATGGTGCAAAGTCGTTACAGTGATATCAGGACGTCAGGGTTAGGTCTTCAGTGCTGCGTGGGCCCTACCCAGGAAAGACTCACCTGCCCCTCCTTCTGGCTGTCAATGGGACACGGGCTCATCTGTCCAGCCTCCTCTCTGTTGCAGCCAGTGCAGCTCCAGACCTCTCCAGTAGCACCCCCGGTGCACGTGTCCCCTGATCAGAGCTGTTCTGGGACAGGGACGCTGTGGCCATTGTCATTTTCCACACTGGGGTGAATGAGCATCTCCAGCACCTTCGTGTATCTCATGACTTATACCTGACACCTTTCTTTTAAAAAAAAAAAAATCTCTCGATTTTCGGGCGGCTCAGTTGGTTAAGTGTCTGACTCTTGATTTCAGCTCAGGTTATGACGTCATGGTTTGTGAGAGGTTCATGAGATTGAGCCCTGCACTGGGCTCTGCACTGATAGCATGGGGCCTGCTTGGGATCCTCTCTCCCTCTCTGTCTGCCCCTCCCCTGCTTATACTCTCTGTCTGTCTCTCTCAAGATAAATAAATAAACATTAAAATAAAATAAAAAAATCTCTCAATATAAACAGAATAATTATATAACCTTGTCCTGTAACCCATTACAGCATTAAAAAAATCCTAAAAAACACAAAAAGCAAATGGATGCTGTAAGTCAGCCGTTAGGAGACATTCTGTTGTGAGTTTCCGGAATTACCGTAATCCTTTGCTGCCTGGCCTGGGCCCCTGCCCTGTTTCCTCTTGGGAACAGGGATAGGAGTATGGGACTCCCTGCCCAGCTGGCTCTGCAAGGGCAAAGCCAAAGCAGGACTGTCTTTAAATGAATTTCACATACAAAATTTTCCTATGATTCCATACTTGCACTGTGAACTGTGAAAAAACTTTTTCTTGTTATTTTTGGCGGAAATTTCTTTTCAATAGCCTTTTTAAGTTATAAGGACAACAGACAGAAAATAATAAAGGGGCAGAGGAGAGAATAAAAAATGGACCATAATCTTACCTTCCAGAAATAGTAGCCACTTTTGCCATTTTGTAATTTTCTTTCTGGTTGTGTGTATACACACATACGTGCAATTTTATTGAAGCCTTGGAATTTGTTGTGTGTGTGATTCTGTATAGCTATAGCTTTCCACTTAACTTTGTAGCATAACTGTGGTTCTGCCTCATTAAACAGTCTTGAAGTCGCCCTTGTGAAATCACTGCGGTTTCTTCCATCGTATGGATGTACCATAATTTATTTAACCATTCTTACATTGTAAGACAAATCTACTGGTGCCGACTTTTTACAATTATATATGATGCTTCAGTGAACATCTTTGCAAATACATCCAAGTTTCTGACTTGTTCCTACTAATGGATTGCCAGAAGGTCGGTGAGGGGCAGAAGGGTGGAAACTCCTTTTTTAAGGCTCTTAGCTCAGATTGCCGAATTGCTTTCCAGAACGATAATTCTAAACACGGATGGGTGAGGCTTGCGGCACATGTCAGCGTGAACCTCAGCTGGGGACTGTGGAGGAGTCAGGATTGCCCACTTTGATTTTTGCTTTCTTCCTGTCATTCCTGAGGTGATGTGAGAGGTCAAGATTTGACTTGTTACTTTAGGAGATTTAGGGCAAAAAAAGAGTAAGAAAATGAATGCTTCTTGAGAATTTACTTTGTGTTGCACCCCGTGGAAACAACAATAAACTAATATGATGCCTGGATGGAGCTGTTTTCTAGAACATTCCACACACTTTCTTGACTTCATAAAGTCTTTACTACCGTCTTTATTATTTTCAACCTTTAGGGTATCCAGGTTTTAAAGACTTTGTATATTAGGTAAAGTCATGTAAATCATCCAAGTTGTGTTAAGCAGTGGTGTCCAGTGGGGATATGGGCCCCTGGACACTGGCCATTCTTACTTGCGGCTTTTCTCTGTTCCTGATCAACAGCCACTATGTCCTGGGCACGCTCAGGCCCAGGCTGGACGCTCCCTCTGAGGAATGTCAAAATTGTCACTTTACACAACATTCTAAGTACATAGACTCCAAAGAAGGCAGTGCTGAGGGTGTCTAGAGAAGGGGTGTTGGCTTTCTGAGGTAATTTTTCTCTTTCCTTCAGGTTCAGGTGGTTTTTTCCTCCATCTGCTAACTGCTGAGTTCTGAGCCTCAGGGGGTGAAGTAGATTCTGAGCGCTGGAGAAGTGGAACACTATGATTCTCAAATTTAGGCTTATTTCTTTTAAGTACCTATAAAAAGATTTATAGAAAAGCCTTAGCTAAAACCATGAGTCTTGCAGCCAGCCATACACTCAACCAGTGTTCGTGGTGCTCAAGTGGAGGTTATAGATGGTGCCCGGGGAGACTGCCCAAAGAATGCTCTCCAGGAGGCAAAGTCCAGGTCTACAGGTTGGACTGCCTACCACTGCCTTCTTTGCCAGATACCCAGGTGCTGAGGATCACCCTGGGGCACAGGGTCTAGTGTTAGACCCTCCAAACTCCTTATTCTCCAGGGTGCTGACCTCTGCCAGGTGCCAGCAGGAAGGCGAGAAACAGTGGGTTGTGCTACGCGCTGTGTGTAACGCCACGAAACATTGGCTGTGGCATCTGACGTTCACGGGATTGAACCGAGGCCCCAACCCCTGTCCACGTGGCCCTGTAAACATTATGTAATCCACTCAGTCTCAGGTTCCTCATCTATAAAATGGGCTAATAGAACTGCCCACCTCTTAAGTTGGTTGTGATCCTATATTAAAAGATCGTGTGCTGGAAATGTGTGAAAGCTTAGAAGGTGCCGGATGAATATTACTGTTCCTGAGCCTCATCCCATAGAACAGTCAACAGAGGAACAGAGGCAACCACCTAGAAGCACCTGGGGTGCTTCTAATGGGAGACTTTCAGTATGTGGAGAGACTTTGGAGGGAGATATTTTCTCTTGAGCAGAGAGAATTTCTTGTGCCCTCAGAGGGTGCTCACACGACAGGCGCGATTTGGGGCACTTCTCACCTGTGGGGCTTGGAGTCCCCACTCCTCACACCCTGGTGCCCCAGGGATTCCCTTTGGGTTCCTGTCATCTACGTCTTCCCCGGGGCCCTGAGCACTGTGCTCGTTGATCAGCTGTCAGGGAGCAGAGGTGCCCAGGCAGACTGGGGAATCACAGGGACCCCAGCCGGGTACAGGGCACAGAACTGCAGGTGAATGCAAGACCCAGAGGGCCATGGGCAGTGCTGGGCAGTGGGCAGACAGGTGGGGCTGTCCCCTCTCCTGTGATGACCTCGATACTATTGATGAGATTTTGGGGTGATAGTGGGGTTCGGAGCTGATGGACAAGAAAGCATTCTTGAAGACATCTTTGGTGTAGAAAGGTGATTTTATTAAAGTACGGGGACAGGGCCCGTGGGCAGAAAGAGCTGCACTGGGTTGTAAAGAGTGGCTGCTTGTATACTAAGGAATTGGGGGAGATAAAGTCAAGAGGAAGTTTTCTAAAGGGATTTCCATGTGCTGAAGAAGACTCACAGGTTACTGGAGGCCTAGCTATTGTCAAGCTAAGGTTGTTTTTCCCTCTAGCAAAGACTTAAAATGGTAGGGATTTTCTGGACATTAGGCTTTTGATAAGATTGTCCTTTTCTTGTAATTGTAGTAAGATATTTGCAAACTGATGGAGACCCTATCAGTTTAACCATTTATTTTCTGTCCTTTCCTTTGTTCTTGGGCAGCCAGAAGCGCCTGAGAAATGTCACACATATCCCACCCAGGGGTGGGGGTGGGGGCTAGCTTGCACTTTGCCCTCGGCTTACCTTATGGTACTTCATGACTGTCATCAGATCGAAAGCAGGAGACTCTGATGGGGACAGAGGGCCCCGGTCGACCCCAGGGCAGCGCTTGGGAACAGGAAACCTCATAGCCCATTGCCGCCCATAGTCCAGTCCCAGGAAGGTAGCCTTTGGCTTGTGGCCCAGGCCCGGTTCCCGCCAGGGGTGACCTGAGCTACCTGAGCTGTGGGACACAGAGCGTGGCAACTTTCATGCTGGCTGCCTCTTGCAGGATGGCTCTGGGGCCTGACCGGCCCCCGTGCAACCTTGGACAGCTGGGCTTCTGGCAGGTGGCCCCGCTGACAAGCAAAGGGCCTTGACCTACACTGGCATGTGGCAGACCCTCTGCTGATAGGAGGTGACTGAGCCCCAGACTGACTTGGAACTAACTTATTAACCCTGGTTTCCAGAACTGGGCTTAGATGGTGCCTACCCTGGAGGCTGTATTTGTTTCTTCAAGATGAAAAAAAAGAAGAAGAAGATCTTCTCAGAGTATAAGTAACTCTTCACAACTAATCCCAGTGCACAGAAGAGTGAATGTTCTTGGTGTTTTCTCGAGGTTTCTTAAAGGAAATCTCTCACCGTTCTTTTGGGCGTGGTACTTGGCTGCTGGGAACAGACACAGTTTATCTTGCAGAGGAAACTGTTTTGCAAGAGGTTTCCCACAATTATGGTCTGAGGGAGGGTCCCTGCCAGCTTTTCTTAGTCACTTGGGCTTAGGGGGAAGGTAGGTTTTTGTTGTTGTTGTTCAGTCTTCTTCTTTTTTTTTCATCTGAAGGCCAGAGCCATCTGGGAGCAGGCACACACGGGTAATTACCCTGAGTTGGGGAGACGAAAGGACTGCTGATCAGCAGTTCTCAGAGCTGCTGCAGGTGTGGCTGATGGCTTTTGGTGGAATGTCACAAAGTGCTCAGGCTGGGGGGTGAGTCAGAAATCCTTAGGTCACTTGTGGTTTTCTTTCATGGTTTTGCTGTGACTATTAACTTGTTTTTACTTAACAAGAAAAACAGGTGTTTGGGTGTCTGTTGGAAATAGTGCTGCCCTCTCTTAGCAGCTTATTGCAGTCACATGGCTGCCCCAGTTTGGTCGACACGAAAGACATCACACTAAGGGGGAAACCGGCGAGCCCTTTAGACAGGGCCTGCCTGGACGCTCAGATCCTTGCCATGCTCGTGAAGAGGGAAAGTGTGCTTGGGGTGACCCATCCTTTGATGAAGTTGTATTTCTCACTTGGTGAGAGAGCCCCCAGGGCCCTCCCAGACCCCTCCGGGGCTGACTCCCCTTTTGGAAGTGAGCGTGTGTGCCCTGACCCTGGCTTTGATTTTCTACATGCCGCCTCGCCTCGATGAGCTGACAGCTCTCACCTGGCATTCTGGTGCTTTTTGGGTGGAAATAAAAGCAGCACGTTTGTCCCAACATGGCTTTGGGCTTTCTTTCCACCTGGCCATGCAGCTAGATACTGCAAACACTTTTCCTTTCCTGCTAACATCAACGTACACACTCCGAATTTCCACTGCCCGGAGAGAGCGCCTGTGTCCCCACCTGCAGGTGCCCACCGCTTCCCTCCAGTCCTCAGGCCTGAAGGACGAGTTGCAAGCTTCACTGCAAGGACTTTCAGAAATGGGAATATTTGGTTCCAATCAAATCTGGTCTATTCACAGGAATGAATTCACCGCCCATCGGTGCCAGATTGGGCCCTCAGCCTTGGGACTGGAAGTGGCTGGAATCTGCCAGACAAACATAGGGCAGGAATCTCTTTTTTTTTTTTTTTCCTTTCTGTACTCAGACTTAAAGGTGGCCCCGGATGTCCTCCTTTTATCCCATTTCCATTGGACTTGCGTTACACCTGTGACCTTTAGACACGGACTTCTTTAGGGTCAGGTTTTTAATTTGCAGCTTGGAGCCCAGGTCGCTGGGCAGCCATACAGTGACTGGCCAGTGCACACCTACTCGCTCCTTTACCACCAAGCCAGACCACAAGGCTGCGGGCCCCCCTGGAAATCGTGGGGTGCTCGGACTTTCCCTTCTATGGTGGAGAGCTCCAGAGATTTGCTGCCTTGCCACATCACTGCAGCTGGCAGGAAGAATCAGGGTGGCGGGGTGAGTCAGACATTCTGCGTTATTAGAAATGAATGTCACAGGAGTCATTTCCGAGGGAGATGGCCCGCACGGTGCTGCAAGCAGCTGTCTCCAGGAGGTGCCGGCCCTGCAGCCGGAGGAACGGTTGTACGAGTCCCCTCTGCTCCCTGCCGGGCTGTGTCCCCAGTCCTCGAACCTGCCTGGCACGTAGCCGTCAGTTCATTGATCGGAAGAGTTGTTTTCTTCTCTTGGGGAGGTAAGAGGTGGGGCAGGGTGGGACACCTGTCAGTGTGTCATGGGCCACTTACAGGGCCATCTTTTTACCTTCCTCTTCCCTTATGTAATTTTCGGGGGGACACGGGATGGTGTAAGCAGGAAGGCAAGAAGACATCGGGCTGTTGGGAATGAGTAAGTATGTCAGACTGGGGCTCTTGGGCCCTTGCCCATCCTCGCCGAGGGGTGGGCTGCCTGTAGGAAGCGGAGCTGGAGCTGGGCCCACCCAAACCCCCGCCAATGAGGGCGAAGCCAGCTAATGCAAAATAGAGGGCAGATTGGCTTTTGGAGAGAGTGATGTTCTCTCCAGCACATCCTTGCCAGGAATGTGGAATGGCATCAGGATGAGGCCCGGCAGGCACCGGAAGATGCCCTTGCAGCAGATGAGTTTCCTTTAGTCTCTATAATTCCCATGTTCAGGGAGTAACTGTGCTCCCGCTACCCCCACCATCAGGCCTGCGGTCAAGAGGCTGAAGGTGGCTCCTCACCCCAGCTAATGAAGCCATAGCCAGCCACTGTGCAAAGGGTTCATAGCAGCTGGCACAGAACAGGTGCCTGGAGGACCCCCAGACTCCCGAGGGTGTGGGTGAGGCTGGGTGGCAAGGCATCTTCCCTGCTGGCTATACTCATCAAGTACAGAGACAGCTCTGGTCGGCCTTCTGGGCACCCGGGAGATGTCTGTCATGCTGGCAGGCACCATGAAAACCCCGAGAGTCAGAGGTGGACAAGGGTCTTAACATCCATATGAGCCATTCCTAAGGTTTCCCTTGATTTTATCAGCATTCATTGAGCACCTACTGTACATGGGGAATTGTATCAGAATCAAAAAGATGTAGCTGTTGCTGGTGACAGGTGAGATTTGGCATCCAAACAGGACCTGCTGTCCTGCTCCCTGGAGCCTGAAGGAGTTCTTAGAGAAATGGGGGAGCAGGGGTCCTCAGAAACTTCCAACAGAAGAGAAGCATTAATTGTTTTATTTTTAAAATCTCATTCCCTGGTTTTTGTTTTTCCATCTGGGTGTAGCTCTGGGACATAATCATGCCAATGTGCTTGCTTGCCTGGTCTGATCTTCCCATCTGGGATCAGGCGTGGACACAAAGCGTGGAGAGCTGGTGCCCAGAAGAGGGACCTGGAGGAGGGGAGGCCGCCCAAAGCCCCTGATGCCTCCTTTTACTCTGTCTTATTGACTTCCAGGGGAACCAAGGCGTGTCCGGGGTGAGCTCTGCTGCACGTGTTCCATTGTCCCTGTCCTCGTGCTGATGGGCAGTGCATTGCGTTTCCTCTCCCAGCATGCCAAATGACCATGATCTTCCCCTCCTCTATAGTCAATGCTCCACCGGAATGTCTTTTCACTTTGTGCCAAGCAGCATGTGGCCAGGGGTGAGACAGCCAGCCCGGGCTTGTTCCCAGAGAACACTTCCTTCAGGAGAGAGAAAGGAGCCCAGGGAGTCCAGCGCAGAGGTTCTCGGCACAGGCCCCGTGGCCCCTCTCTGAGCGGCTGAGAGTTGCAAATGCATGGGAGGCATTCTTTGCCATTGGGGCCTTCCTTCTGGAGAATGGGCCAGCTCACTCTTTGAGCTCACACTTTAGCCTAGTGTCCTGGAGATAGTGGTGGATGGACCCGGGTACCCCTGCAGTGTTGGGATAAACACTAACTCCAGCCACCTTGCTGACCTGCCCCCAGGGAGGAGCTGTATCCTGTGTGACTGGGGAGACTAGTGAGAGCCTGAACATACTGGGTCACATTTACGAGGGAATGTGGCCGCTGTGTTGTTTCATTAATATTCTCTCTTTTGCACCCTGTGCACACATCACCATGAATCTCACTCTTCTCTATTTTCTCTCCAGATGGCAAACACATCTGGGGTAGAACCAGTCTTTTTCACAGCCCATTTCTGTCCTGCTGTCTGCTGGACCTATGGGCCAGGCAGAACTTTCCAAATAGGACTTAGCAGACCCAGCCTCCCCCTGGAGGTTCCAAGGCCTAAACTTGAATGTGATGCTAGGAGCCTCCAGTTTGTCTTCTGGGACCAACCAAGTTCTCCAATCCAGCTTTTTCACAGAGCTGTGAACTTTGCAAATTTTAGGCCATTCTGTCCTTATTTTCATCAAGTTTCTTTCATGCACAGGCTGTAAGATTTCAGGGAAATATAAGTTTTCTTGAGCATTGATTCATCACAAATACTCTGAGAAGGGAACACACTCATTAACAAGTTTACCTCCATGTCCTGGTTGTAGTGCCACCTTATAAGTTGCATTGGCCTCATTGGGCAGTCTGCTTCAAGGTGTCCGGGACTTCAGCTGGCGAGACACAAGGGCTGGTGGTGATCGGGGCTGAGGGCTGGAGCCACCTGAAGGCTTGTTTGTATTTGTATTTGTGGTGACTGATGCTGGCTATTAGCTGGGACCTTATCTGGCATTGTCACCTGGAATACAGATGTCCTGTACTTTCTCTCAGCATGGCAGCCTCAGAGGGGTCAGACTTTTTACATGGGGCTCAGCATTGTAGCTTCAGGGTGGAAACTAGATCACCTTTTGTGCCCTAGCTTTGGAAACCAGGTATGACCCTTTTGCTGTGTGCTTTTGGTTGAAAGCAAGTCCCAAGCCTGCCTAGATCAAGAGGAAAGGAATTAGATTCTACCTCTTGATGGAGGAATGCAAAGTTCTGGAAAGACATGTGGGGTGGGAGGTATTCTTGAGGCTGCCTTTGGAAACACACTCTGCCATAGAGCAATCAGTGAGAAGGAAAGTGCAAAAGTTTCCTATTTTGTTTGTCTAGTTCTACCAGTGAGCACAAGGTTGAGAAGGGCAAAGCCTGGCAAGAGGACTGTCAGGGACAGCCAGTAATGGAAAGGGTGGTGGGTTTCTCATACAGTTGACCATGAAATACCCAAGTGGAGGCCAGAGGGCTCAGGGTCCCTTGATCTGGAACATTGTTTGCTGGTAATACCCACTGTTCTGGACTTTAAATCTGAGCTCTTACATTATGCAATGAAGCACCCCCCCTTGCCATTTTGGGCCAAAAATACACCAAAAGGGTGGTGATAGCTTCCATAAAGTTACTTTGTGCAGTACTTGGGACCTAGTATGTGTGCAGCAAATGATGCTGTTATCACTGTATGACTTTCTCATAATTTTTTTTCTCATAATCTTTAATACAGGAGTGATATGTCCTTTTTCTTCTTTAGATGTGCCTGAAGATGAACTCTATTGAAGGTTTCTATCTGGTTACTGCTGTGAGGATTTAAGAAGTTGACTTAACTCTTACCAGAAATTTCTGAGGCAAGGAATTTTGTGATAATAATTTGAATATTAATAGATTAAATATCTATTCAAATGGATAGAAAACTGCCTTATTTTAAATTCTTTATATTTTATTTTATTTTATTTATTTATTTTTTTTTCATTCCACATCTTTTTAATAAACATAAACAGAAAAATAGAAAATATAAAAAGCACCAAATGCAAATTATAGGACTGAAAAATACAATATCTAAAATCAGAAATTCATTTGATGGATTTAGCAGAATAGAGATGCCAAAGGAAAGACTATTCTTTTTCCTCTTAATTTCTTTAAGATATATTACCATTTAAAAATATAACCTTCATACCACTTTGGGAAGATACACAAATCTTGCAGTTTTATAGGTTCTATAACCTTGCCTTGTGTAGTTTATAATGTTTGTAAATGTAATGCATATGACAACTATAGCATAAAGGGTAGGTAGGGGGTGAGCTTTAAAGGACCTATAAAATTATGGGATTTGTGTATTTTTCCCAAAGTGGTACTAAATTCTTTATATTTTAATTACTTTTTTACTGTGTTGTTTTGAGCATCTGGTACATAAACACGTCATATGTGTGATAAACATAATTATTTAAAAAAATCTGTGATTCAAGGATCCTTTAATATCATCTTCCAGGGCCTGTGTGCTGGATGCCTATCCCTGGTCATGTAGGAAAGAGAGTTCATTCCTCCATTATCTGAACTAAAGTGACTAGAAATATCCCAGGGGCAGGTAGATTAAAAAATTAAAAAAAAAATGTTTATTTATTTCTGAGAAAAAGAGAGAGGGGGCAGGGGGTGGGCAGAGAGAGACGGGGACACAGAATCCAAAGCAGGCTCCAAGCTCTGAACTGTCAGCACAGAGCCTGACATAGGGCCCAAACTCACGAGCCATGAGATCATGACCCGAGCTGAAGTTGGACGCTCAACTCACTGAGCCACCCAGGCACCCCTCAGGGGCAGGTAAATTTGAGCTAAAGGCCATGTGGCTTATTATAGGACCTAAAAAAAATTTTTTTTGTGGCTATCACGTTTTGATCTTTAAATGCCTAGATTCAAAGCAGTAGCTTTGCAGGGGACCTAGTGTACAATGTGGAATACTGGAAATGGCCACATGTGGGTGTGTGTTCTCCACTGGATACATCAAAGACCAGGGGGACACCGAGGTCTGCCAGCTTCGATGCCAACATCAAGTAAGCAGATGGTGCTGGCAATGTTAGCAGCCATTAAAAATCATGTTTTTCAAGAATATTTAATGACACAGGGAAATATGATCCAATGTGAAGTGAATTGCATCAATACTCCAAACTGTACCAACTGTATCTGGTGAATCAGCTGTAATAACACAGGCAGGAGGCAGAGCCAGCCAAACCCTGCTTATTCATTTCCCAGGAAGTGGGAATGGGGAAGAAGCCCCAACAGAAGGTACAGAGCCCTGGAAGGTCAGTTAATACCTGATGGGGCCAGAGTGTGAGGATAATTTTTATGGGCAAGGAGGAGGCAGGGCTGGTGGGAAGATTAGGGGAACACAGTAAAAAAAATTCACCACTGTAGACAAAGCTTATAACTGTAGACAAGGTTCATCACTGTAGACAAGGTTCATCACTGTAGATAAGGTTCATCACGGTAGATGAAGTTCATCACTGCAGACCAGGTCCATCATTGTAGACAAAGTTCGTCACTGTAGACCATGTTCATCACTGTAGGCATGGTTCCTCACTGTGAACCATCTCCCCATGAGCCTCCCCTATTGTGTTATTCTACATTGAGTGGAGGCCATCCATTGCTGCCCTCTTGTTTGGCAGTTCCTTGAGGCGCCCCTAAAGTCCTGTCTGCATGGTTCTTATTTAAAAAAATTTTTTTTAAATGTTTATTTATTTTGAGGGAGAGAGAGACAGAGTGTGAGCAGGGGAGGGGCAGAGAGAGAGAGGGAGACACAGAATCCGAAGCAGGCTCCAGGCTCTGAGCTGTCAGCGGGGCTCGATGCGGGGCTCGAACTCACGAAATGCGAGATTGTAACCTGAGCCGAATTCGGATACTCATGCATCCCTGCATGGTTCTTATTTTTTTTTTAGACTACTATTTGAAGGGCAAGTTGAAGGCAGTCTAGTCCCAGGACTAACGGGTCAGTTTTAATGAATCTACAAGCCTCCAAAGTAAGTTGCACCTGTAATTTTCAATTGTCAACTCTGATAGTTATAAATAACTTGCTTTGGGCAGGGTTGTTCATCTCCATGGGCTTAATGTATTCATATGAATGGAATCTATTAACACAGATTTGTGTGGCCTTTGCAGACAGGGGTGTTTAATTATTTTCAGCTGTTGGTTTAGGTAGACATAAAAAGAAAGGAAATTGGTTTGCCTTAAGAAGGTGAACAAATGGAAAAGAACAGATTTTGGTGCCAAAGTGATTGTTTTCCATGTGCCATTGGCCCATCATTGCCACCCTTGCAATCCCAGGGTTACCTAAGGAGAGAATGCAGGGTGAGGGGGCTCATATTTTCCTTCAGGGGCCTGAGAACCCAGGGGTTCAGCCACTTCAGTGGTATTCAGGCAGAGGGCATCCTAACGCTTGCTTCTCAGGCAAGTTCCCTTGGCCTCTTCCTCCAATGATTATTAACAGACCTCAGTGTATTCGTTGGTATTTATGTAATTCCTTCTGAGGGAAAACTTTTGGAAATTCTTATTAAAAATAAAAACAAGAAAAAGAAAAAGGAAGCTTGTATTACTTTAGGAGGAATACATGTTTATTGTTGAAAATTTGCTTATTGGCCCTTTGCTATAAATCCTTCTGGTTCTTTCCTCTTAATTTATTTTTTAAAGTTTATTTTTTTTTAAATTTATTTTGAGAGAGAGAGTGAGCTGAGGAGGGCAGAGAGAGAGAGAGAGAGAGAGAGAGAGAGTCCCAAGCAGCAGATGAGGGGCTGGAACTCATGAACCGTGTGATCATGACCTGAGCCAAAATGCAGATTCAGACGCTTTACCCACTCAGGCACCCAGACGCCCCTCTTTTTAAACTTTTATTCTGAAATCTTTATAGAGTCACAGGAAGTTGCAAAGACAGTGCAGAGGCTTCCTGTGTACCCTCCATCTAGTCACCCCACTGGTTACATCTTACATAATTATAGTATGATACCAAACCCAGGAAACTGGCCTTTGTCCTATGTGTGTGTGGTTTTATGCTGTTTTGTCACATGTATAGATTCCTGAAAGCACCAACTCAACCAAGACACAGACCTGCTCCATCACCACAAAGATCCCCGTGTTCTTCCCCTTAAATCATGCTGCCCCGTTTCCCCACCATCCCTAACCCTATCAACCACTAATCTGTTTTCCACATTTGTATTTTTATTTTGAAAAGTTATGTAAATGGACTCGTGACCTTTTGAGGCTCCAGTGTTTTTCTCAATGGAGTACAAAGACCCATCCAAGTTGTTGTGTGTACCCACAGTCCATTGCTTTTTATTGTCAAATAGTACTCCATTGTGATGGGTAATTTTATGTGTTAACTTGGCTCGATCAAAGTATTGACCCAGATATTTGGCCAAATACTATTCTAGATGTTTCTGCCAAGGCTGTGAGGGTAACATTTCAATCAGCAGACTTTGAGTAAAGCAGATTATCTTCCATAATGTCAACAGGCCTCACCCAATCAGTTGAAGGTCCTTTTTTTTTTTAATGTTTATTTATTTATTTTGAGAGAGGGAGACAGAGAATCATAAGCAGGCTCCTTGCTGTCAGCGAAGAGCTCCATGTGGGGCTCAATCTTAAGAACCTTGAGATCACAATGTCAGCCAAAATCAAGAGTTGGATGCTCAACAGACTGAGCCATCCAGGTGCCCCACAGCATCTGGCTCTTGATTTTGGCTCAGGTCATGGTCTCACGGTTGTGAGATCGAGCCCTGTGTCAGGCTCCACACTGAGCACGGAGCCTGCTTGGGATTCTCTCACTCCCTCTCTCACTGCCCCTTCCCCACTCACTTGCATGTGGTCTCAAAAATAAATAAATAAACAGAAAAAAAGTGAGTCAGAGGCTTAATTGATTCAGACACGCAGGCACCCCCAGTTGAAGGTCTTAATAGGAAAAAGAAGAAATACCTGGATTCTCCCAAGAAAGAGAAGCCTGTCTGCAGGCTGCCTTCAGATTTGAGTTGTCACATCTACTCTTCCCTGATTTTCCAGCCTGCCAGCCTGCTCTGCAAATGTCAGCTTCCAGTTACCTGAGCCAGTTCCTTCGACGCTTTTTCTCTCCATATCTCAGTGTCTGTGTCTGTGTCTGCGTCTGTGTCTGCATTTGCATCTGTGACTGTGTCTGTGTCTGGAGAACCAGGATTAATAATCCTTACTATGGTTGCACCACACTTTGTTTAGCTATTCACCCATTGAAGGACATTTCCATTACTTTGCTCTTGGCTATTACATACAAAAAAGCAACAATAAAAACTGTGTATAAGTTTTCTCACCCAGCGTGGAGCCCAGTGCAGGGCTTGAACTCATGACCCCAACATCAAGACCTGAACTGAGATCAAGAGTCAGGTACTTAACCGACTGAGCCACCCAGCACCCCCTGTGTATAAGTTTTCATGTGAACATACGTTTTTATTTCTCTGGGATAAATGCCCAGGATCACAACTGCTGGGTCATGAGATAAGTGTGTGTTTAGTTTTTAAGAAACCACCAAATGGTTCTCCGGAGCACCTGCACAATTTTACATTCCTACCGGCAATGGATGAGAGATCTAGCTTCTCCAAATTCTCACCCGCTTTTGGTACTGTTGCTATTTTTTTAACTTTATCAATTCCGATAGTTGAGTTGGGTTAGCTCGCCTTGGACTTAATTTGCACTTCCCTAATGGCTAGTGTTGTTGAATATCTTTTTATGTGCTTATTGCCATTTGTATTTTCTCTTCAGTGAAATTTCTTTTTCTTTCTTTGCCTTTTTTCTAATTGGATTGTTTTTTCCTGTTGAATTTTGAGAGCTTGATATATATATTGGTAATGATAATAAATAATACATAATATAATTAATATTATAATAATATAATATAATATAATATAATATATAATATAATTATAATATTAATATATTAGTTATATTATAATATTATATTAATATTATATTCCAGATATGAGTGCTTTGTTAGATATGTGGTTTGCAAATAATTTCTCCAGTCTGTAGTAGGCAGAATTTCAAAGATGTCCTCCCAGAATTCCCCTTTCCCTGATTATTCAATCAAACATTAACCTGGGTACTGCTGTGAAGAGACTTTTGAGATGCAATTAAGGTTGCTAAGTGGCCAACTTTAAAATAGGGAAGATTATCCTGAATAATCTAGATAGGCTCAATGTAAACACAGGAGCCTTTTAAAGTAGAAGAGGAAGTGGAAGAAAGAGAGAGAGACGGCAGAGAGAGGGAGAGAGGGAGAGAGGGAGGGAGAGAGAGAAATGGAAAGTGGAGGAGGAGGAGGAAGAACAAGAAGAGGAGGAGGTCAGAATGATTTCAAGTGTGAGAAGGATTTGATTTACCATTGCTGACTTTGAAGATGGATGAAAGACACAGGACCATGAGCCAAGGAATGCAGATGTCTAGAAGCTAAGGATGATCCCAGTCTGACAGCCACAAGGAAATGGTAACCTTTGTCGTACAACTGCATGGAACTGAGCTTGGCCAACAACCAGAATGAGTCTGGAAGATTAATTAGCAGAGCCTCTAGAAAGGAACACAGCGCTCCTGCTATGGCAAATCTAGAGCAGAGAAACCAGCTGAGTCTACAAGCCTTCTGACTTCAAAACTGTTAGATAATAAATGGGTGTTGTTTTAAGCTGCTGCATTTGTTGTAATTTGTTATGGATGCAATCGAGAATTAATACACAGTCTGCAGTTTGTCTTGTCATCCTCTTAACAAGATCTCTCCCAGAGCAAATTTTTTAATTTTGATGAGGTTCAATCTATCAATTATTTTCTTTTGTGGATTGTGCTTTCGGTGTCAAGTTTAAGAACTCTTCCCCAAGTTCTAGGTTCGGAAGATGTTTTCTTATGTATTCTTTGAAATCATATAGTTCACATTTTACCTTTGACTAAGTGATCTGTTTACAGTTAATTTTTGTACAAGATGTGAAGTGTTGGTTAAGGTTCTTTTTTTGCTTTTGGTTATCCAATCACTTCCACACCAGTTGTTGAAAAATTACCCATCGAATTGCTTTTGCACATTTGTCACAAACCAGTTGACTGTTGTTGTGTGGGGCCATATTTTTTTTTCCTGTTCTGTTCCACTGGTCTACATGTCTGTTCCTCTGCCATTAACACATAGTCCTGATTACCACAGCTATATAATAAGTCTTACAACTGGGTTGAATGACTCCTCTCATTTTATTCTTTTTCAAAATTATTTTAGCTGTTCTAATTCCTTTGTTTCTCCACACAAATTTTGGAGTAAACTTGCTTATATTTACAAGTACCTTGCTGAGATTTTGATAAGAGTTATGTTAAATCTGTACATCAAATTGGGGAGAATTGACATCTTTGCTATGTTGGGTATTACAATCCATGAATGTCGTGTGTCTGTCTGTTTTTTATTTTTATTTCTTTCAGCAGCAGCTTTCAGACCTTGACATGTAAGTCCGGTATATCTTTTGTTAGATTTATACCTAAGTATTTCATTTTTAAAGAGATTGTAAATGGTATTGTATGTTTAATTTTGATTTCTGTGTATTCATGCTAAGATATGGAAATAGAGTTAATTGTCCTTTGTAGATCTTTTATCTTGTGACTTTAATAAAACTGTTTTATTAGTTCCAGGAGGTTTTTCGTTTGTTTGTTTTGTTTTGTTTTGTTTTGGAGTATGTGTGTCTGGTAGATTCCATACATGGAGACCCTTACGTCATCTGCAAAGAACAATACTTTAGATTCTTTTTTCTGATCTGTAAGCCTTTCACTTTTTAAAAAATCGTATTTATGTATGTATGTATGGATGGATGGATGGATGGATGGATGTCTTATTGCCTTAGCTAGAACTTCCAGTACTATGTTGATAATAACAGTGAGGACAGACATCCTTACCTTGTTCTTGACCTTAGGTGGAAAGTGTTCAGTCTTTCATCATGAAGTTTGATGTTAGCTATGGTTTTTTGATAGATGTTCAAAGCTGAGGAAATTCGCCTCTATTCACAGTTTTCTGAGAGTTTTTGTCATGAGTAGGTGTTGAGTTTTGTCAAATGTTCTTTCCGCATCAATCGCTATGATCATGTGATTTGTCTTCTTTCACCTATTGATGTGGACTACACTGATTGGTTTCTGAGTATTGAACCAACCTTGCATCTCTGAAATAAACCCCACTTGATCATGTGGTATTCTTTGTGTGTACTGCTAAGCCTGGTTTATTGATACTTTGTTAAGAATTTCAGCATCTATGGGCACCTGGGTGGTTCAGTTGGTTAAGCGTCTGACTCTTGGTTTTGGCTCAGATCATCATCTCATGGTCCGTGAGTTTGAGCCCCACATCGGGCTCCGTGCTGACAGTGCGGAGCCTGCTTGAGATTTTCTGTCTCCCTATCTCTCTGCCTCTTCCCCATTCTCTCTCTCTCTCTCTCTCTGTCACTCTCTTTCTCTCTCTCTCTCAAAATAAATAAGCTTTAAAGAAAAAAGAATTTTAGCATCTGTATCCATGAGTTCTATTGGTCTGTGGTTTTCTTTTTTTGTACTGTCTTTGTCTGATTTCATATCAGGTAATACTAGATTCATAAAAATCAATTGAGAAGTGTTCCCTTCTTTTCTGTTTTCTGGAAGAAATTGTGGAAATTTGTGTTAATTCTTTTTTAATATTTGTTAAAATTCCCTTCACTGAAATAATCTGGGCCAGGAGGTTTCTTCTTAGGGGGTTTTAAAATTAAGAGTTAATTTCTTGATTAGTTAGTCTGCACACTGACCTGCTTCTAAGCCTAGAATCACCACGGGTCTGCCAGCTGTAAATGCAGACTGAAGCAGGGACATGGGGCCGGTGACTGACACGCCTGGAAAAAATGTGTTTGTGCCCTGAGTGTCCAGACTGGAGACTGGACCTTGGGAAGGTTTCAAACAAATCAAAGTACTATCTTCCCTTGATGTATACAGTGGTTGACTCCTGGCAGATTCAGTGTATTTGAAACTGTAAAAAAAAAAAAATACACAATGTTTACGTGTCAAATGGAGTTCGGTTCAGGCTCAGGTAATACTGAACAGATTTTCACCTACACGGATATCAAGGAACATGTTTAAAAATCATGTGGGCAGTGGTGGGATTCTCTGTGTTATGAAGGAGTGTCCCCAAGGAGACCTTACCCCCTTGCTAAAACCACTTGCATGAATGAGATATTTTGGAAAGCATAAGAAGTGGGCTGCAGATACCACAGCCTCTGTTGGGTAAAGGGACACTTCGCTCTTTCCCTCTGAGGACACGTGAGCGTTCTAGAAATCTAGACACTTGTTTTTAAAGTTCATTTCTTTATTTTTGAGGGAGAGAGAGAGAGAGGACAGGCAGGGGAGGGGCAGAGAGAGAGGGGGACACAGAATCTGAAGCAGGCCCCAGGCTCTGAGCACAGGTCTCTGTCAGCACAGAGCCCGACACGGGACTCAAACCCACAGATGGTGAGATCATGACCTGAGCCAAAGTTGGCCGCTTAACCAACTGAGCCACCCAGGCGACCCCCTCCTTTTTTTTAAAGTAGAAATCTAGACACTTCTGAGGCCCATCCAAAATTAGTTATTTTGAAACACAACATGTTACAATGGTTTTCCTGGACAGGTGATGTTTTTCTTCTTATACTGCTCAAAATAAGAAAATGACTGTTGTGTTCCAAAACAACAACCAACGAAAACACCCTCTGAAAAAATGGGTGCTTTAGATGGCCAGCTGCTCGTAGCTCCAGCACTCATATAAATGCTGCCAATTTTTAAATTTGGGGGCATGAAATATATGTTTTACGAGCCCCAATCACCACATGGGCAAAGGCAAAATTCTGTCTTTGGCTTCCTTGGGTCACCCTGTGTTGTCAAAAAACTTCTGATCCAGCATCTGGCTGCAGGTGGCATGACAAGAGAAAGTGCTCAGGCTCATTTGCTGATCAGCAGTTCTGGGAACCCTGAGACACTCTGATCCATAGGGTTTCGAGTGTGAAAGGATAAGGGGACCCTGCCCTTGGCCAGGCTGGGATATGTGCCCATCCTCAGTAGGTGTCCCCAGCAGGGACTGGGGACAAAGCTGGGAGACATTCAGCCTGCAGCTTCCCAAACTCCTTCCCAGCCAAGAATCCAGACCCTCATCAAAATCCTACAGGAGAAAACAGGCAGCAACCTCTTTGACCTCAGCCACAGCAACTTCTTCCTTGGTATGTGTCCGGAGGCAAGGGGAATAGAAGCAAAAATGAACTATTGGGACCTCATCAAGATAAAAAGATTCTGCATAGTGAAGGAAACAATCAACACAATGAAAAGGCAACTGGCAGAATGGGAGAAGATATTTGCAATGACATATCAGATAAAAGGTTAGTATCCAAAATCTATAAAGAACTCAACAAGCTAAAAAAAAAAAAAAAAAAGAACTTACGATACTCAACACCCAAAAACCAAATAATCCAGTGAAGAAATGGGCAGGACGTAAGTAGACATTTTTCCAAAGAAGACATCCAGATGGCTAATAGATACATGAAAAGATGCTCAACATCACTCATCATCAGGGAAATACAAATCAAAACCACAGTGACATATCACCTCACACCTGTCAGAGTGGCTAAAGTTAACAACTCAGGAAACAACAGATGTTGGTGAGGATGTGGAGAAAGGGGAACACTTTTGCACGGCTGGTGGCAATGCAAACTGGTGCAGATACTCTGGAGAACAGTATGGAGGTTCCTCAAAAAATTAAAGATCGAACTACTCTCTGACCCAGCAATTGCACTATTAGGTATTTATCCAAAGGATATAGGAGTGCTGATTCGAAGGGGCACATGCACCACAATGTTTATAGCAGTGCTATCAACAATAGCCAAAGTATGGAAAGAACCCAAATGTCCATTGACTGATAAATGGATAAAGAAGATGTGGTATATATGTACAATGGAATACTCCTCAGCAATCAAAAAGAATGAAATCTTGCCATTTGCAACAATGTGGATAGAACTAGAGGGTATTACGCTAAGAGAAATAAGTCAACCAAAGAAGGATATGTGATTTCACTCATACGTGGCATTTGAGAAGCACAACAGATGAACATAGGGGAAGGGAAGGAGAAATAAGATAGGAACAGGGAGGCAAACCATAAGAGACTCTTAAAGACAGAGAACAAAATGAAGGTTGCTGGAGGGGAGGTGAGTGGGGGGACAGGTTAAATGAGTGATGGGCTTTAAGGAGAGCACTTGTTGGGGTGAGCACTAGGGGTCATATGTAGGAGATGTATCACTGGGTTCTATTCCTGAAGTCAAGACTACACTGTATGTTAACTAAACTTGAATTAAAAACAAAACAAGAATCTAGACCCTCTGGGAGCTGATTCTTCCCCACCAAGAAATTAGTTTGCATAATAAAAGTTCAGAGCTTGAGTTTAAGGGCTTGGCCTGGTGATACCTGGGGAGGACAATATGTAAGGAGCGGGAAGTTGGTTGCTCACAGGAAAACACCTTCAAGTGATGAAGTCCTCCTGGAGCATCCATCAGCCATGGGCTGTGCTTTTGAAGCACGCCTAAGAGCGACAGCTACCTGTGCTCCAGCTGCCAGTCCTGGCTGCTTTCTGTACCACCCAGCTGCGAAGCCTGTGGTAGAGCTGTGCTTTCCAGAAACTTCCAGAGCCAGTGTTGTGAGACCTCCTGTCCCAGGGAAAGCCCTCACCCAGCCACGGGCCTTCCCCAGCATTGCAGATCTGAGTTCCATCAGGGGAGTCCAATATTTCTCCTGTGTGAGGGAGTAAGAACCCGAAGGCCAACACAGGCCCCTCGGTGAAGCAGGCCCTGGGCCGAGCCCAGCAAGTAGAGAGAATGGGTTGGTGCTCAGGCTGAGAGTGGAGGCTGCATGGCCCTCCTGCACCCTCATTTTCGGTCAGAAAACCTGCCTGAATCATGTACTGTCCTCCTGGGGCTCCTGAATCGTGTACTGTCCTCCCAGAATGCTTTGAAGACAGAGGTGGCCCTAAAGGGACTTGGGGGGCCTTAGGCCACCCACATACTCTCCTTCCCATCAGTGGCCTGGCACATCTGAGGGACACTCACTGGATAGCTGCAGCTCTCCACTTCCTGGTGTGGCAAGCTGGCATTTCCTGTCCTGTGGCAGGTGGGGCATGTGACTAGTTCTGCCCGGTGAGTCATGAGCCAGAGCAAAATAGTTAAGTATGGGTGTGAGACCCTCCGGGTGAGTTGTGAGCCAGAGTGACACCGTTAAGTATAGGTGTGGGGCCTTCCGGAGCCCTCTCTCCTCCAACATTGGGCCACATTGGAGGTCAGGTCCCTGAGTGGTCCCAGGGAGCACCAGAGGTTGGGGCTACAGTTTCAAAATGAAGACCCTCCCAGCCCTAGGTAACTATGGGGTATTTGGCAGGGAAAGCCAAGCCAGAAGAATTGGGCGTCCAATATTACTCAGAGAGATGAAGCACCTTGCCAAAATGTGACGTGGCTAGAAGGTGGGGAATCAGGCTTTGAACCCCAACGTTGCCAGAGGACAGGTGTCCTGCCTCCCAGCCACTGACCTGTGGTCCCCAGTGCAGACAGCTGTGAAGTCGTGATTAGGAAAGGGCCCCGGGGTTGGTGACAGAGGCTGCTTTCTGGAGTGCCCAGCTCTCTGGACACATAGTGGGTCTATACTTACTCGGGGGCAGAAGACACGCCTGGCAGGAGGACTGAGTGCCATTGAGCACTGATTCCACGCTTCACCTCAACTCTGTGCAGGCAGCACTCGCCCCACTGTGTCACAGAGAAAGCCCACAGGTTGGAGCGTGGCTCAGACTGGGCCAGCCCATGTCACCTCTGCTCACTCTCTGGCTTCAGCCCTGCACCACAGGAAGTGGGAGCGACTTTAGGCAATCATTGCCTGGGTTAGGAGATTCCTCTCACGTGGCTAGCTATGACATGGGTCTAATCCATTATCGAGGCTCCGCCTGGGCAGGAACCCAGGTGGGGCTGTGCAGGGGAAGGGTGACATGTTTGGGGTGGTTGGCAGGGCAGAACGAGTAGCTTAGGCACGTGGCTTCCAACACGCTGCTCAGCTCTGATGTGTGCACGGATTAGCTAGAATCTTGTTGAGAGGAAGATTCTGGTTCGGAAGTCTGGGATGGGGCCTGAGACTCTGCATTTGCTCCAAGCTCTCAGGTGGTACTAATGCTGTTGGTCAGCATCCCAGTTTGAGGAGGGAAGGTGAGGTGTCCCGAGCTCCTTCTAAGAGCGGTGAGTGCTGGTGGATGGAGAGCCAGGCGCCTCCCTGCTGCAGGTCCCCGGTTGTCCCTGGAGTGCCACTGTTGGTTTGCAGTGTTCTAGTGATGGTAATAGCTGGTAAGAGACTTTAATGCTAGGCCCTGCACAAACAGGTTTCAGAATAGCCTGGATTTTATTCTGGTCTCTGAAATTTCTCCAATTTGGCCACAGAATATGTCGTCAGCTCCAAAATAAGTTTCATTTTCTGGCATATTGAAATAATTAGAAATAAGGGATCCTTTCCTGCTCTTTTTTTTTTCTTTAATTTTTTCCTGTTTTTATTTATTTATTTATTTATTTATTTATTTATTTATTTATTTTTTTCAACGTTTTTTATTTATTTTTGGGACAGAGAGAGACAGACAGAGCATGAACGGGGGAGGGGCAGAGAGAGGGAGACACAGAACCGGAAACAGGCTCCAGGCTCCCAGCCATCAGCCCAGAGCCCGACGCGGGGCTCGAACTCACAGACCGCGAGATCATGACCTGGCCGAAGTCGGACGCTCAACCGACTGCGCCACCCAGGCGCCCCTGTTTTTATTTATTTTTGAGAGAGGAGAGACAGAGCATGAGTGGGAGAGGGGCAGAGAGAGAGGGAGACAGAATCCGAAGCAGGCTCCAGGCTCTGAGCTGTCAGCACAGAGCCCGACGTGGGGCTCGAACCCACGAACCATGAGATCATGACCTGAGCTGAAGTCAGACGCTTAACCAACTGAGCCACGCAAGCACCCTCTGCTCTTATTAAATAAAGACGAGAATGAAGTAGGTAATCCAAGGCCAAGGCATTGTGGTAGGGGGGAATTCTAAGATGGCTCCTGGGATCCCTGTCCCTGATGCACACACCTTGTCCAGCTATTCAATCCAACACTAATCTAGGTGCTACCATGACAGGGTTTTGAGGATGTAATTAAGGTCTCCAATCAGTTGCCTTTAAGGAGAAGAGATTATCGCGGGTGAGCCTGGACTAATCAGGGAGAGATTTGATGTGTGGGAGAGATTCTGTGTGACGGAGATTCTCCCTTGCTGGTTTGAAGGTGGCAGGTGTGTGTGTGTGGGGTGTGTGTGTGGTAGGGATGCGTGTGGCATCTAGGAACTGAAAGTAAGCCCTGGCTGACAGCCAGCAAAGAAACAGGGACCCTCGCTCGTCCTGCAACTCATTCATCCATCAACCTGAATGAGCTTGCAGGTGGAATCTTCCCTAGAGTCTAGAAAGAGATGCTGCTGTCTAATACTTTGATTTCAGTCTTGTAACAAACATCCTGGGGCAGAGCACCCAGCCACTCCAGCCAGGGCCTTCTCACCTGGTAACCTCTAAGCTGACACATGGATGTTGCTTAAGGTATGAAGTTTGGGACGATCTGATGTACTGAACTAGAGAACGAACGCAGCCACAAGAAGAGATCTTTAGGACCTTAAGAGCACATATGTGGTAGAGCTCTGTGCCCATGTGAGAGCAGTGCTCACCTCTTTACACTGACTTTATGGGTCAAAATTGTCACACATCAGGTGCTTGAAATCTGAAAGGCATAGTTTTTCTACCTTAAAGCTAATTTTTATTGTAAAATTTGCTCTGTCTCTCCCTCTTCTTATATGGGTGCTAACGGCATCGTGAGGCCACCACTCTCGTGACCTCACATAAAATTTACTCACCTCCTGGGGCACCTGGGTGGCTCAGTCAGTTAAGTGTCTGACTTCAGCTCAGGTCATGATCTCGCACTTCATGAGTTCGAGCCCTGCGTTGAGCTCTGTGCTGACAGCCCCGAGCCTGGAGCCTGCTTTGGATTCTGTGTCTCCCTCTCTCTCTCTCTGCCCTTCCCCTGCTCACACTCTGTCTGTCTCTCTCTCAAAAATAAATAATAAACATTAAAAAAAATTAAAAAAAAATTTACTTACCTCCCAAAGACCACACCTCCAAACACCATCATTCTGGGAGTCGGGGCTTCCACATATTAATTTGGGGGGAACACCAACATTCTCTGTAGAAACAGTTGCTTAGATAAGAGGCATACAACAGCGTTAATGCCCAGACATGTTGGGGGTAGCATTTCACACAATGGCTCTGAAGAAAGACCCCTCAGAGGCACATATGTGCTCCCCTGTGCTCCCCACACCCGTCAGCGGAGATCTCTGACCTGTCTGATATCAGACTTTCAAGACTCTGAAAACGTCTCAGTGATGGGATTTGAATGGATGATCTTGTCAACCTGCAGGCTCAACACAGTTTTCAAGTAGCCCAATATCATTTTTTGTTATTGCTGCTTCATAATTACCATGATAATTATGTGTTTAAAAATATGTGTATTTATTTATTTTGAGAAACAGAGAGAGAGGGAGAGAGAACATGCATGTGCATGAGTGGGAGAGGGGCAGAGAGGCAGAGAGTGAGTGAGAGGGAGGGAAAGAATCCCAAGCAGGTTCTATGCTCAGTTCAGAGCCCGACATTGGGCTCGATCCCACGACCATGAGATCATGACCTGAGCCGAAATCAAGAGTCGGACGCTTAACCGACTGAGCCACCCAGGCGCCCCAATGATTTATGTATTTTAATGGGGGGCCAGATGGCTGATTTTGGGGAGAGTCCATGTTTTAATCTTTAATTCCAAGTTGAAGTTTCCCAAAAGAACTGGCTTACTTTTAGGGAGAATACTTCAGCCCCTCTTTGCCACCTGCAAGTTCATCTTTCTTTAGTCCCAGTTCTCTGGCCTATCAGAGGAAGTTAATGACCAGACCTAAATTTAGGGGGGGTTAGTTGTGAGGGATAATTTCAGCAACCCATGTCCGGTGCTTGATTGCACATCACTGAGGGATCTGTCTAGACTCATCCTCAGGCAGAAGGCCGGGGAGAAGTTGGGAAAGGAGTGAGCAGACGTGCCTCAGCTGGGAGTGACATGACCCAGTTGGAGAGGTAGCAAGTCCCATCTACAGCGAGGTGCAGAGGCCTTGCTGATTTAAAGGACCACAGGGACTGGAAAGCAGGAACCCCATTTCAGAGAAGGGAGCCTGGGGGGCCAAGATGAGGGCTTCGGTGGTGGACTGGAGGCGGGTGGTGATGAGGACGGAGGAGGTGGGCCTGACTGCAGGGCCTCTGGCCAGGGACCGTGGGCAATGGAGAAATAAGGAAACACAGCAGAAAGGTGTGGCTGGAGGGGGCTTCAGTTAGGCTCCAGACCTGGTGTATCGGATGTGCCAGGGACAACCAGCTGGAGAGAGCTAAAGTCTGTTGCGAAAAATGTCTTGAGCCAGGGATAGAGGTGAGGATGGGCGATGGAGAGCCACTGGTGACTATACTTTCTAAAACTCATTTTCGTTATCCTTCCCCGCAGACCCTCCCCTTCTGTATCAGTTTCCTGTGGCTACTGTAACAAAACACCAGACTTGGTGGCTTATAATCACAGAAGCCACCTCTCATGAGAGGTCAAACGACCTCTCATCATGACCTCTCATCGTTTTAGAGGTCACAGGTTTGAAATGAAGTGGGCCATAGGGCCATCTTGGCCCTGAGGCCTCTAGGGGAGGATCCTTCTTTGCCTCTTCCAGCTGCTGGTGGTGGCCAGTGATCCTAGATGCTCCTTGGCTCCCAGATGCACTACTTGAATCTCAGCCTCTCTCTTCACGTGGTGTTCCTGTGTGTCCTTGTCTCTTTCCTCTTCTTATAAGGACACTGGGCCTATTGCTTTTGGGCTTCCCCTAAGGCAGCATGACCTCATCGTAACTATTATGCCTGCAAAGACCCTCTTTCCAAAAGGACACATTCTGAGGTCTCATGTGGGCATGAATTCAAGCCAGTACACCTTGCTTACAACTTACATTTCAAGCTCCACATCAGCAAAACGTGGCTACTAATTTTAGGGCCATTATTGCACAACTACATGATAGTATTAACATTTGCATGCATAGCGCCAGGCAATCTTGAGGTCAGGATTGCCCGTTTGTGTGATAGAAGAGTAAAGAATGTAGGTTAGGGGAGCCTGGGTGGCTTAGTCGGTGAAGCGTCCGACTTTGGCTCAGGTCATGATCTCACAGTTTGTGAGCGTCAGATCCTCTGTCCCCTACTCTCTCTGCCCTTCCCCTGCATTCTCTCTCTCTCTCTCTCTCTCTCTCGCTCTCAAAAATAAATACTCTCTCTCAAAAATAAATAAACATTAAAAAAAGAGTAACACAGGTTGGCTCTGATACTTTTTCTCCACCTAAGACCAGACACACAACTCAGTGCCTTTCCAGCTCCCCCAAAAGGAGCCAGTCTCACAAAAACATTACGCACCACAGAAATTCCACCACAAATCCTCTGGGGAAGGTATGATCCCCAGTCCCTCGCTGGCCCATCCACACTGGTCCCTGCAGCCTGGTTCTATTTCTGACCCCACCCCACCCCAGCCTGGCTTTGGCGGCTGGTCTCATCCTCCAAGACTTCCCTCTCCCTGAAGAGATTCTCACGTTCCTCTTCCGTTGAGTGGAGTTGGGACGGGAGGCCATGTCCCTGGTCCCCCTTGCATCTAGATGGGGCTCCTTGGCCGGTTCTCACCAGTGAGATGGGAGTGGGTGAGGTACGGGGTTTCTTCTTGACTCAAATGGTCGTCTGCTGGCCAGAGGCCGCCACAAGTTGGAAGGATCCTGGACACTGAGATGCCACGTGGAAGGTGGCCTGCTGAACGCTTTCATTGAATGGCCTGTGAGCAAGGAAAATCTCTGGTGAGAAGCCGCCGAGCCGGGAGGCTTATCGGCCACAGCACTGCTGTTCCCCTCTCATGCCACCCCCTGACATGACTGGCAAGTCTTCATGCCTCGGTTAGCAGGGAGTGAGTCAGCTCCGCCCCCACACAGCCCAGCCCCGTGGCGCTCAGAGGGACGCCCCTGGAGCAGGCCTCTCCTTAGAAGGTGCCAGGTAAGAGGACATCACAACTCAGAACTCTTCTGGAGAAAGTTATACTTAGGTAGATATGGCGCTTCAGGATAACTGGGGATGTGCGGGGAGGGGACAATCCTACAGCCTCAAGGGCCGGAAGACTGCTCTGCGTGACCCAGTCCTGCTCTTCTCTAAAGCTTCCAGGGTTCCATCCTGTCCCTCGGAAAATACCTGCATCACCTTTATCCCTAATGTGACCTGATGTGACTAATTCCATTCTCTAACGGAGCATGGGCTGAAGTATCTTTTTATTTATTTATTTATTTATTTATTTATTTATTTATTTAATTTAAAGGCATGCTTCATGTTCTTCACCTGCCCACCTGAAACATTCAGTCCCAGGTACAAGACTACGGTATGTGAGCAAGGCTTTCCACCCCATCTCATCTGGACCCAGGATCCGTCCCAGGGGGTGCTGTGTCACCAAGAAGCCTCTTGTCAGCACTGCAAAGCATCACTAATGCACACAGAGGGTGCTCGTTTCAACACACCGCTGTGATTTTTCAAAAGCCTGTGGTTTTGGATCCCAACGTCCATTTAACGTAACGTCCTCTTAACGGTGGCCGCTTTTCCTTTACGCCAAACGGTGCTTTAATATATTTTATAAGGCGTCAACCAGTTCTGCGGGCAATTTTATTCACTGGTTCATGCATTCAGCAAGTATTTATTGAGCAGATAGCTTGTCCCAGGAACTGTTAGAGTCCTGGGGATCTGGCAGAAAAGAAACCAGACCGCCCAAAAGTTGTTTTCTCCTCCCCTACTTTGTAATTAAGTTGTAACGAAGTTTACAGTAATTCTTCTTACTTTCCTGTTTGCATTCTGCAGCTGTGTTTGACACCGTGAGAAGGTGACTCCTTCAGAGCCTGGCAGGTGGGGCCTGGGATTGCCCCTCTACTCCTGGGTTTTCCGTGGGTGCTGCTGCGGCCTGTGTATGCCAGGTGCCTCGTCAGTGAGAACCAGCCAGTGAATGACTTGCTTTTTTTAAATTTTTTTTAACGTTTATTTATTTTTGAGACAGAGAGAGACAGAGCATGAATGGGGGAGGGTCAGAGAGAGAGGGAGACACAGAATCTGAAACAGGCTCCAGGCTCTGAGCCGTCAGCACAGAGCCTGATGCGGGGCTTGAACTCACGAACCGCGAAATCATGACCTGAGCCGAAGTCGGACGCTTAACTGACTGAGCCACCCAGGCGCCCCAGTGAATGACTTATTTGTATCCATAATACATGACCACTTTGCATTTTGCAAATCAGCTCATGTCAGTGCAGAGTAATCACACCGTGTTTGGTTTATCAGCTACTTAAACCAGGTGGCTCCGTTTCCAAGGCAACAGCATCCTGGTCCCTCTACCCCTGAGGCTGCTTCTTCCTGTTCCTCACCTGTCCATTCATGACTCAGCATCATTAGGTAGAAGGAGAAACATGCTTTGGGGCAATGTCCTGTGAGCCCTGCCTGACTGCTGAGGACAAGGGAAGCAAAGGACTAGATTTGGCAGGGAAAGGACAGTAAGGCCACCCACCAAAGCCCAAGGCAAAGCTTCTATTTGTTTCCATTTCAGAACAGAACCACTGTCATGAATTTTCCTGAGGCCAGTCCTCACTCTTAAAGGGCTGGAGTGTAGATACGCTGGCATTCTCACATTTGCATTTGCTGATTTAGAACTGAAAAAGAGGTATATACTTTTAAAAAACAGAATGTGATTATTCTAGCTGTGATTACACAGCCCAAACCATTTTTTTCCCATATGGCTGGGACTCCGTCACGGGGCACCCCTGGTAGATGGAAAATGTTTTTGTGAACTTGAACCGACTTGGGTTAATTTGTTGCACCAATGCAATTTTGCAGGCACCTGGTTCTATATAGGTGACTAGGGTTCCAGTTCCCCTTTTATATCAAAGTGTTAGGAAGGAAAGGTAAGGAAAATCTTGCTGCCATAAAAATTACTTCACTCACTTTGAATTGACAGGTCTTTATATTTTTTAGGTTTACATTTCCTGATGACGCACACAATGCATGTCTACCTTTCAAAATATGAAAATCAGCGAAGCACCAAGAAAAAGGTAAAAATCTCATATAACCTTACCTAGGATTTGCATTCTTACCCATTTTATTTGGGGCTCCCTTAAATCATTGTTTTTCACCTTCCCCTCTATCTCTTTAGAGTGATAATTCTTTACCTTTTTCTCCTTGGAAGTCTCCTGACTGCATTTGCCATCTCGGCCAATTTTTTAAAATGTTTATTTATTTTTGGGAGAGACAGAGAGAGAGAGAGAGAGAGAGAGAGAGAGAGAGAGAGAGAGAAGGGAAAGGGCAGAGAGAAGGAGACACAGAATCCGAAGCAGGCTTCAGGCTCTGAGCTGTCAGCACAGAGCCCAACGCAGGGCTCGAACTCATGAAAGTAAGGTAATGACCTGAGCCGAAGTCAGACGCTTAACTGGCTAAGCCACCCAGGGGCCCCACGCTGTCATCCTCTCTTAGGATGTTCTTGCTGTTGCAACTCAGGGAGGGAAGTGACTCCGAGGCCTTTCCTGCAGAGGTGAGCTTTAAGCTAAGTCTATGTGGAACCCCCTCCCAGACTCCCAGGGAAGGCAGACCTTGTTATAAAAGGACATTCAGGGCAGCTCCCAAGGACAGAAAGAGAGGATGCTCAAGGACCTGGGAGGACACACCATAATAACAGATGGGGTCTCTGGGAGGCAAGTGCTGGTTTAAGTGCTTGACAAGAATGGACTGGATGACCCGGCAGGTACTGTGATTGTCCTATTGCAGGTACCATGGGGAGGGTGTGAGAACGGCTGGGCACCCAGGGGGACCTCCAGTTATAGCCTTTGGCTGGCTGGGATGATGCCCTGCCTGTGAACCCTGGTGTCAACACTCTGGTATGGTAGCTCAGTGCATGGCAAATAGTGAGGACCTGATGGTCATTTAATGGCTAAATGTATGCTGTTTTTAAATATCATCAATAATTGTCGTGCTTGGGTGGCTGAGTCCATTAAACATCCAACTTTGGCTCAGGTCATGATCTTGCAGTTTGTGGGTTCGAGCCCCATGTCGGGCTGTGTGCTGACAGCTCAGAGCCTGGAGCCTGCTTCAGATTCTGTGTCTCCCTCTCTCTGCCCCTCCCCCGCTCATTCTCTCTCTCTCTCTCTCTCTCTCTCTCTGTTTCAAAAACCAATTAAAAAATATTGGATGGTTTGAGAACATGCTTGCGACTTAAGTTTAAATTAAACAGAAGATACAAAATTGCTTCTGTTAAAACCCCAAAATGCCCCCACCCCGTGTCTGCTCACACATCCCTGCAGTAGCTGAAACACTAAAATGCTCACTGTGCTTGTCTACCGATAGTAAGTCTAGGCATGATTTAAATTAAAAAAAATAATTTTTAATATTTTCCAAAATGTCATCAGTAAGTATGTGTTGCCTTCATCACATGAAAATCAACCTAAAGTAAACAGAAAATCAAATATTGCACATTTTCTTTTGTGAATAAAACAGAGAGTCACAAAAGTCAAATAAATAGCAGAGAAGAGTGGGACCCTCAAAGGTCGGGAGTACTGGGCCCAGAATGCCCACGTACATGACTTGGTGGTTGGAGGTGACGTAGGGGAAGAATCAAGAGGTTTATTTGGATTTTGGAAGCACCAAAAACAGGCGCAGGTGACTCCTCTAGCACGGCCTGGCCATGTGCTGGACACACACTGTTCCTGCAAGTTTGGTTCTGTACTTTGCAGCACATTCTAGGTGCAACCTACCGAACTACGCACTGGGCATCTTAGCCACAATCCGTTCAGAGTGAAATGTAAGGCAAAAGTCAGTCTGGGCTGTGAAGTTTCTAAACACTGAGGAAAAACAAGCCTTGTCAGGCATATTCATGCATGGCAGCAAGACCACAACTGATACTGTCCTCTGTGCCTAATATGGCTCAGAAAAGGCCATTAAATGGAATTCTTGGATTCCTCTGGCTGATTTCAAACTCTTGTTCCAGAACGGCACACTGGAGAGAGCCAGACTGGCTGGAGTCTGCCTCAGGCCCATGGGCTGTGGTGTCAACAGCTCCAGAAACGTTGGTGTGGGGGCCTCAGTTCTTTGTGCAGATGCCAGTCACCGTGCCTTGCAAGGTTGCTAAAAGTCAGTGAGGACTCAACACACAATAGCTTTCTTTTTTCCTTTTTCTTCCCGGATAGAGCTGGTATCTAATTGTAGGGGTTCTTTATACCCTACTCGTCCGCTTTCTTTCATATTGAAATACCTTTATCCAATTATTCTTTTCTTCTAATATGTGCCTTTTTGGGCTTAGGGATAGCCAAACAGAATTTTCTGGATCAGTTGTTTCCTTGCAGACATGAAAGTCTCAAGTTAAGTTACATTTATTGGGTATCTACCACGTGCCTTTGTCTGCCTGTATACCATTGAGGAATACAAAAAAAATTGGGAGATGATGCTTTTCAAAAAGGAGTTTACCTTCTTATTTTCCCTACCATAGTGCCTGAAATTAATACCATTTCAATAAACCCTTGGTTCAGTAATATTGTCTATAACTATTGCTACTGTCACCACCGTCACCACCACCACCATCATCACCGCCATCACCATCATCACCGCCATCATCTCCGCCAACACCACCACCACCATCACCACCGCCACCACCATCACCGCCGCCATCACCTCCACCAACACCACCACCACCATCACCACCGCCATCACC
>NW_026057579.1:4041710-4065913 GCF_023721935.1 Panthera uncia
CCACCATCACCACCGCCACCACCATCACCACCGCCACCACCATCATCGTCACCATCATCTCCGCCAATACCACCACCACCATCACCGCCACCACCATCGCCACCATCATCTCCGCCAACACCACCACCACCATCACCGCCACCACCATCATTGCCGCCATCATCTCCGCCAACACCACCACCACCATCACCATCACCATTATCCTCCCCACCATCATCACCATTATCTCCACCATCACCACCACCACCATCACCATCATCACTGCCATTATTACCACCACCATTACCATCACCATTATCTCCACCACCATCTCCACCTCTACCATCACCACTATCACTCCCCCTCCAGCCACCATTACCATCACCACGTCCACCACCTCCACTAGAATTAACAACCACCACTATTTGTCATTACCGCCACTATTGCCGTCACTTCCACTACCATCACCTCCATCACTGCCTCCATCACCAGGGCCATTAATGGTAACACCACCACCACTAACAACACTGTCATCACCCTCATCCCACATGTGGATAAGACATCATAGTAAAGGTTTCCAAATTAAACCTGCGAAGCCCTCAGCCTCTGATGAACCCCTGAAGGGTGGGGTAGAAGTGGGGATATGCAGCTCACTAAGCACATGGGGTCCTGGGCCTTCCTCTTCCACTCACACTTCCATTGTGAGCATCCTCATTATTTGCTTTTCATATTCGGATTCCTCACAAAATGCCCCCTGAAGAGTTCCAGATTTTAAAAACTACTTTAAGTCATGGCAACAGGGGTATGGTAGATTTGTTTATCGTTAGAGAGCAGAGTTGCCTTGGGTGGTGTGGGGAGAGGACAGGACTCCACGGTCTTTGTTGGCATCATAGATGGCAACTGGAAGGATGTGAGAGGGGAAAGGAAAACTGGAAGGCAGCAGGGTCAAACATTGTCTTGCTTCCAAGTATATTCTGGGTGAGATTAGGTTAGTCTAAGTTCAGGAAGAACAGTTGAGGAGGCTAGGAAGTTTTCCTGCAGACTCTGTGTGATGACAAGCATTCTCTCCCAGTCTGCAGCCCACTGCCCAGTCACTCCCTTCCAATGCCAGGCCCAGGCAGACATCTCTGGGAGGTTTTATGTCTCAGCACTCCCTTCTGACACATCTTACCTTTGGGATCAATGGCATGAGTCTTCTCTCTTTTGGATAGTTAAGTGTTGGAGAGTCCTATTGGATAATTCCCTCCCTTGAAATTTTCCTCTCTGGGGGAAAATATATACTCTCATTAGACATGAAACATATCAAATCCAGCACAGAAACAGGTCTGAGGCTTACAAACAGGCCTAGCGCTGATGATAAATCCTTCATTATTAGTCAATAATAATTCCTTGCATTGCTGTGTCAGACATGGAAACTCTGTGTTGGCATTCCTCAAATTCCAGATGCTAGCTGATGTTTTCTTTCTTTTTTTGCTCTGAGGGACAACTAGATGGATATAGGGGTGAGGATAGGGAAGTTGAGTCAAGAGAGGGATATAAAATGGAGAGAACCAAGCTCCAAAGTCTGCTTCTGGGGGGTGTGAGCTCACGTGCCTAGAGGCAGGTGGCAGTGGCAGTGGGCACCTCTGAGGGCTAACTGTCAGGCAGGGGGGACCAGGTGCTGTGGGGGACACAGAGCTCATGCCCCATATCAGCGGAACAAAGCCACTCAGCTCCAGCTAGGCTTTGCTATGGGAAAATGAGAGCCTATTGTTTCCAGATTTTCTGACCCCCGACTCCAAAGCTAGAATCAGAATTTTTAAAATGCAAAAATGCCTGATTGTAAAACGTTGACCACTTATAAATTTAAAAAAAATTATAAGACTATGCAGGTCAAATGAACACATTTGGGAATAGTATCTGGCCTCCAGGGGTCTGGTTGGCTTTCTTTGTTCTATCCAATGAATGATTTCTTGTCTGCAAGTGAAGGTACAGAAAGCATCTTGGAGTATCTTTGTCTAAAGAGGATTTGCTTGATGAAGATCTATTTTCCCCACCAGCAAACCTTTAAGAATCTGTTGAGGAGGAGCCCTGGTCTGAGATGGTTCTGGTAGGCTGGAAGTTCAAGGCCCTTTCCCCAGGGCAGAAAGCAATTTGTGTTCAGACCACTGGCTGTGGGCAGGGTGCGGGGAGGAGGGAGCATTTTATTTTGTTAGTTTTATTTTATTAATTTAATTTAATTTAATTTGTTGAGAGAGAGAGAGAGAGAGAGAATACCAAGCAAGAAAGAGAGAGAGAGAGGAGGTAGCCTCAAACTGCTTCCCCCCCCAGGCCATGGACAGGCTTATCAACCTCTAGCCTGTCTCTTCCAGAATCTTGATTCTATTTTTCCTCATGCTCTTCCAAGAGCCAAGCTTCTCGGGACACACATTTGGGCAGATGCCTTTAAAGAAGAAGACTTGGCCAGGGCAGTTTCCCAACTTAAAAAGTAGAGTGGAAAATTCAGACCCCCTAGGCAAATCCTCTCCAAAGGTAAAGCGTATTTTCCTGGTTCATTCCCCCTTCCAGTAAGCAGAGAAATACAGCTTAAGGAAGTCTGCAAGAATGAGAGACATGGTCTTGAAGGAGGCACGGGTCCAGGTACTGCTTGGCCATCATTCGTTAGTGAAGATCCCACGTTCAGTCCTTCGGACATTGATGGAAAGAACGAGAGGGATTATGTCCTGTCTGGCAAATAGGGCCCTGGGGAGTGACGGTTGTGTTCGATGTAGTTCCTCCTGCTGTGCGTCTGGCTTTGACAAAGGTATCGACTCCAGGAGGACGAACGTGGGGAGGACCGACAGAAGGAGACAGCGTTTGGAGTGAGTTCAGTGTGTGCAGGCACAGGGCTCGTCACCCACGAACACGTACTTTTGTGCAGTTACAAATCACAACTGTCCTTTTGCTCTCTGTTCTTCGTCCTCCGAGCTGTTGTGATTGTGATGAGGAGAGCAGCTATGAACAACGCTGTAGGCGGATTCCTTCACTGAACCTTCATATGACTCTCGAGCAAATCATTTGAGGACCCCCCAGGATGATGGAGCAGCAGAGGTGGGAGGAGGAGATTGGAGCCCCCAGCCCTGCCTGTCGCCTGGGCTGTGCTCAAAGCCACTGATGCTCTTATTATGCCAATTCCTGTTTATCCTCCTGGTGAGTAGTATTTGTGGAGGGCTCTTGGTATCCCTGTCCTGAGGACCGCCTCCAGAATCCTTGCTTCCTAGGGGATGACTGCACACATGAAACGTGGCAGGGGTGGCCTTTCGGGGTGGCTGCGGCCTGGATTTCCCTGAGGCCTCTCTGTCCTCACTGCCAGTCCCGGTCCCGGTCCCGGGAGGGTCTGCACTTCGCCCTCATCAGGGCTGAGCCCCGTAGAGGTTCCTGGTTTGCCCTGTCAGCTCCACCTTCTCTGGCAGATTCTGGGTTGACTCAGAAGCCGAGTGTCAGGGCTGTGAACACCAACAGTCATCTGATGGCCCCTCCCTATGGACTGGATGTTTGTGCCCCGCCCCCCTTACATGCAGTAAAGCCTAAACTCCAGATGCCATGGTATGAGGAGGTGGGGCCCTTGGAAGGTGATGAGGTCGTGAGGGTGGGGCCCTTGTGAATGGGGTTAGTGTCCTTTTCAGAAGAGGCACAGGGACATGATTTTGCTCGCTTTCTGGTATGTGAGGACAAAGCAAGGAGATAGTTGTCTGCAAACCAGGGAGAATCTTCTCAACAGATACCAGATCTGCTGCTTCAGACTCCCAGCCTCCTGAACAGCAAGAAATAAATTTCTGTTGCTTGAACTGCCAGTCTATGGTATTCTGTTACAGCAGCCTGAACGGGCTGGGACACCCTGGGCTCTACTCTGCAGGAGAGAAATGCAAACCTAGGTCCACCTTTCGCTTTCCATGGGCTCTATGGGACCTCATCACTCTTGGAGCTGCAGGAGGCAGCCACATGGACAGTGACTTCTCCAGGTGCCAAAACCTAAGGGAAAGAGAAGCAGGTGCTGGGTGAGAGCCTGAGTCTTCTCTGGGACTCCTGGGAACCAGAGTCTGCCTGGGAAGTCAGGGAAAGAAGAAGCTCAAGACAGGGTAGGAAGGGGCTTCCCGGGGCTGGAGGAGCTCTAGAAACTAGGAAGCCAGAGGGCAGTAGTGTTGGTGGTTCAAGGCCTCGGCCCAGCCTGGAGTTGGAGTCCAGGTGGGATGCTACAGGAACCTTCCAGCAGCTTGGGTCTGTGGTTCTGAGCTGATCCATTGCTCTCAGATGTTTTCTCTGGTCCAAACCACATACTGTTTTGCACAAATGACACAAAGTGAGACTTAGAAATGATTATCCCTGAGAAAAGAAGTTTGTCCTTCCCTCTCCCATCCCTTCAGCCACCCTCCCCAAATGAGCGCCATCTCCTGCTCTGTGATTTTCTTTGGAAGAGCACATGTCACAAATGGGAGAACCCTACAGGGGCCCTCACCATTTTCAAGTTGAGGTGGGTTTGGTGACCACCTCCTTTAATTCCTTTATTTCGTAGAGGGGCCTTTGAGGACTGGTGGGGCAGGGACACTGACCAAGGGCACACAGTGAGTTACTGGGGAGAGGAGCCGAAGGGTGGAGTCAGGCACTCACCTGGGGTCATAGCTGTGCTATTTATTAGTTACATCCTCTCGGGAAAACCACCTGAGCTCCCTAAAACTTGCTTCTCTCAACTGAAAAATGGGAGTAATCATGGCATCTACCCTAGCATTTTGGTGAGTATTGAATACGTAAAAGCATGTTCCATGCTTAGCACTCTGCTTGGAATAGTGATAGTTCTTATTCAGCCGTTCTTAGTGGTTTCATTGCCTTACTCATTTAAACCATTGGTTACTCCTGCTTATGGGTTTATGACTCAAACAAATATTTACTGGGTTCATTCTGTGCATCTAGTAATTTGTCCAAACACATGATGAATTGAAAGCCTTAGCCTGGCCCCTGGAAACCTGCAGTTTCCACCCGGAAATGGTGGTCGAAGAGATGGCAGTGGTGTGGCTTGAGTGTAGAGGGGCAGAGAATGAGCTGGACCTCTGGTATGAGGAGGTGCCAGGGAGGGAGGCTGGGAAGGAGTGATCCTTGCATCAGGAGAGCCAGGAGAGAGAATGGAACAAGAAGGCAGGAGATTTGAGAGGCAGAAGGAGGAGGTCAGGAGTTTGAGGAGTGGGTAGAATAATGGGTTTGCCGCCCACTGACTTGACTCTATCAACCTCAAAAGGAAGGATAGTAGCAGAAAGGTGCCAGAGGAGGGAAGAAACTGACACAGACATGGAAGGTGTATTCTCACACCATCAAGTCAAGATTTGTTGTGTTATCTCAAGGGAACAAGGCAGGGTGGGGCTTGTCCTTAGAGCTTATACCCTAGCTGGGTACCCAAGAGCCCTTGGAGGTGGCTTTATGCGCTTGGGGGTAGGAAGCCTGGCTCAGCCTCTCACTTGCTATGTGGTCCCAGGTAATCTCTTTGGCTCCTTTGAACCTTAGTTTCCATGCCTGTAAAGTGGGTCACTAGTAGCACTGGTTTTCTAGGATGTTGAAAGGACCAAATGGGAAAATACATGGAAATGACTGCAGCCCACGCAGGATAAGTGTTTTATACATGCCTGCTACCACTTTTGAGACTTCAGTGTTCTCATATTTAAAAAGGAAGATTACAATAGCCCTTCTTCTCTGGAAAGAAAACAAAAAGGGCTACGTGTGTGAAAGTCATTTGGAAATGTAAACTTGCAGTGTAGTATTTTTGTTGGAGGAACCTTCGGTTCAGTTTGTTGGGGAAATGGAGGGAACATTAGGGACATGGGGAATTTTACGTGTTGAGTTAAGAAAATAAGATAGAGAATCTCATGCTGGGTTTCAAAAGAAAAAAAAAAAACAAGGTCTTAAGTAAAGCTGTGCATTTTCCCAACAGATTTGTGGAAAGAACACAAATCCCCATCACTGGCCTCTAGTTTTATGAAAGAAAGGGAAACTGGATTTAAGGGGCCCGCTGACCCCATCATCAATGTGGTTAACATCAGTGAGAGTAGAAGGGAAGCATCCAGGGTGAACTAAACTTTCAAAATGGGAGCAGACTTCCCGTGTCTTTAATTCATTACCAACGTGTGCTAATCTTGAAGGTAATCCATTAAACATTTGTGAAACGATGATGCTAGCAGTGATGGTCAGTGCACATACTACTGAATGAGGCTCACATCTGTTCTGCCCATCATGTTATTTTTTTATTTATTTAGAAAAAAATTTTTAACATGTATTTATTTTTGAGAGACAAAGAGAGCATGAGTGGGAGCGGGGCAGAGAGAGAGAGAGAGGGAGACACAGAATCCGAAGCAGGCTCCAGGCTCTGAGCGGTCAGCACAGAGCCGGACGCAGGGCTCAAACTCATAAACCGTGAGATCATGACCTGGTGTGAAGTTGGATGCTTAACCGACTGAGCCACCTGAGTCCATCCCATTGTTGTGATGAATCTTTCAAGACTGTGTTAGGTTATCTGCCCCTCATGCTAACATTGCCCAGTTAACACCCTTCTTTTAACCATCTGGCACCATGTTGAACACAACCAGGAAGCATCTGAGCTGGAGAAGGTGTGTGGTGGTTACTACTGCATTGAAAAACAGGTGTATGATCAGAAAAATTGTTGAAGTAGAGGCTAAGGCACAGGATTGGGATACTTCATCCAGGGGCTGGGAAGGGTGGAGGGCAGATCCATTCTAACACAAATTCTCTGACACCTACTAAGTGTCCTACAGTTCAATCTGACATTACCCAGAATTAGTGCAGACCTTACAGGTTCAGGGGCTCAGTTCCATGGGACTGCCCACCATTTCAGATACCAGCCACAAGTTCCAGCTCGCTAGGGCACTCACAGTTCTGTCCAACTTGGCTACAATCTGGGGGTTCCCACGGTCCCTCCTTCAGGTTCCATAACTTGCTAGAATGACTCACATGGCATTGCTCAGCAAAGTGCTACACTTACAATCACCATTTTGGTATAAAGGATACCACTCATCAGGCAGGTGAAGAGACATACGGGGCAACAAGGTCTGGGTGCTGGGGAGGTGCAGAAGTTTCTGTGCTGGTAGAGTGAGGACGCACTGCCCTCCCAGCACATTGATATGTCCACCATCCAGGAAACTGCCTCGTGGCTTCAGGTTTGGTCTGGAATTTTACTCCATAGGCACGCCTGATTAAATTACTAGTGTGGGGACTGAACTCAGTCTTCCGCTTCTCCCTGGAGATAGGGGGTGCGGCCAAGAGTCCCTACTCTACTCGCATGCTGGACAAGGCTCTGCCCTTTCTGAACCTGGCAGTCTTCATGGGTAAGGTGAAGATGGTGATAGGACCTGCCTTTGCGGGTTGTTATCCAAATCTGAGGGTTAAGGCTGGTGAGGGCTTTATATATCGCTTGGCACTGTAGGAGCTCAAGAAATGGCAGGATTCAGGGTGGTGGCAGTGAGGGCAAAGTGTAAGGACAACATCAATGCCACCTTGTCGATTCATCTCTACCCCGGCCCTGAACGGTCTAAAAAGGTAAAATTGGGACAAATAACTTGGTCAACATTTGGAATTTGTTGCCTTGAGAGATGATCAAAAATCTAAATAGTTTGGAGATCAGTAAGAATGACGATTGCCAGCACTAAGACAGACCTCCCTGGTGATCAGGGAAACAAGGATGCTTTAGGGGCCACCTCTGTAAGCTTTTGGTTCTGAGCGGCCAGGTCCTTCTGTAAACATCTCACATCCAGGACTATGAGTGTCATACCCTGGTTTCTATAGCCTGTGGGCTTTACCTTGATGACGTTTCTTAAGTTACTATAATTGTCTTTATCACATTCACTGTTTCCCAGTAAGAGAAACGATCTCTGAAGATAGCTTTGCCACATTTCATTCTTAGGAAGTTGAATTGTAGTTGTGATCAGAAGTCTCTCTTGGACATGATGTGTATGTCAGGTCGCACCAGGTTTTCTCTTATTTCATCCTCACCTGGGCAATGTCACTGTGGAGACCTTTGGCAAAGGAATCTTTGCACAGCTTGGCCAACAGAGAGGGCAAGGATGTAAGGAGGTGTGGCCCCCAGCCCCCGCCACACCTGGGCATGCCCGAATACCCTTGGAAAACAAATCTCCAATTTCTGGGCTTTTGTTCCTCATTGGAAATGGAGAGGATCCAACAAGATGACATTTATTCTGTTGTTTTCCAGTTCTCACCTCCATGAGGTGGATGATCCTTCCCCTCCCTGGCCAGCGATGTTGTTTACTGAGCATCTACTATATGCCAGGGCTGTGTCGGCCCTTTTCATACTCAGTCTTGTTTCTCCCTGGCAACGACTTGAGGAAGCTGGTCATGAGGGAGTTGGGTTGGAATCCAGTTGTGCCTGAGTCCACCAAATGAGAGAGAACAAGCTAAGGAAGAGTTAAAGAGGAATTGGCTTCATAATAGCTGAAGACTGATGTAGGGATGCCCCAACGGGAAGGGCAGGGTTGATATAAGACATATGGAAAGACATAGAAGAAAAAGGAGTGAGAGAGAGCCCCCCAATCTTTAGGATAAGAGGCACACCTCCTCCTCTGCCTGGCCCAGGGCTGGCCATGGGCGTCCTGGTCATTGTCTGCCCAGGAATGGTCCCATAGTAACTTGGGAGCCATGATGACGACCCTTCAAGAAGAAACCATTTAGACCTTTGCCCTGTGGCTGATAATAAAATAAAGAAACATTCAAAGAAGGTGACACAGAACAGAAGTGAGAACGACGGCAAGGTTATCCCGAGAAAAACAGAGCAGGTTTGTCTGTTGGCCGTGGGAGGACAGAGCACTAAAGATTGCTAACCTGCTCTCTGCATGGCTTGTCTGCCAGAATTATCTTGAAGGCAGCAGGGAGGAGAAGGAGCGGGGAATTGAAACCATTTGGTCTCAGGGCTGAGATTGTGTTTTGCGGATTTGGCAAAGACATTTTCAGGCATTACTTTTATTAACCCTTACTCAGAAAGCAAAGGGCAACTCACTTGTGTGCGTTGTCCACTTCTGTGGAGACCCAGGCGGTGGACGAGGAGCAGGTACTTGCCACCCCTCATGCTACGCCCAGAGCCCCACCCAGCTCCCTCATCCAGGAGACACACGTCCATTTCCTTGCCTTTTTAGTAGATGCCAATATTGTGTCACCTCTACTAGAAGGTAGGCCGAATATGCAGATGGTTGCAAAAGTTAAGACGTGTCCTCCTCAGTTTTGCCTCTAGAATGGCTTACTTCCCTAACTCATGTTTCCCAACATGGCACCCCCCACCCCATCCCCTGACATTAATCACCTGCTTGCCAACAATAAACGTGAACCAAGCCAGGAATAGTTGCACTTGCAGGCTCTGTATGAGGGTTTGGGCCAGCGCAGGCCTACATCATGCAGAAATCTGAGTGCTCCCTGGAGGTGGCAGACCCTAATGTCGCTGCACTGGGGAGAACCCGAATCCAAAGCTGGTGCAGTGGTAACCTCAGAAGAACATGCTGTGGTGGTTAGTAGCAGCTTAAAAAACATAAAATAGGGGCGCCTGGGTGGCTCAGTCGGTTAAGCATCCAACTTCAGCTCAGATCATGATCTCATGGCTCTTGGGCTCGAGCCCCACATCGTGCTGACAGCTCAGAGCCTGGAGCCTGCTTCAGATTCTGTGTCTCCCCCTCTCTCTCTGCCCTCCCCTGCTCATGCACTGACTCTCTCAAAAATAAATAAACATTAAAAAAATTGAAAAAAACCTAATAAAATAATAAGATCCCAAAGCAAGATTCTTGGAGGAGTGATTTATCCATAGCTTTGTAGATAAGCATTAATAGAAAAGAGGAGAAAAGCACAGGTGTCTTTTTTTTAAAAAAAGAAATTTCATCTTTAATAAAATTTGTGAAACTCCTCACCAACTGGAGACTGTAGGCGGGCGAGGGGCTTGAAAAACTCTTATGAATCATGCGAGTTGCATCCTGAGATTTTCTTTTCTCTCTTTTGGTAGAAAGTTCTAACGATCTTACATGTTTTGCAGCATATGCTGATCAGATTTGGGGAAAAAACTCAAAACTGTTCTCTTAGGTTGACTGACTTCTCTTTCTCTTCTAAAAAAAAGGAACTTTTGCTCACCAAAAGTTGGGGCAAAATAGAATCAAAAGGGTGATGGCAGTTCAGAGAGACATCCAATGACAAATGGAAGGTCCGTGGTTGACAGCCAGTGTCTGTTTAGGAAGAAACAACAGATGCCGTGAAGCAGCATCCCTGGACCCTGGGCTCTCCTGAAATAAAGCAGAGTGGTCTGAGGCTGTTTCCGCGGGTCAGTAGAGAGTACATCTGTCCGTGTTCTGGGCCTTATTTTCTTAATGTGAAGTTTAAGAATTAGTTGCGCCTTTATTGACCAAGAATCACTGACACATCATTTTTGAACAAAAATAAGTACCAGAACTGTGGTTTCCTTGTTTGGAGACTGTGGTTGTGCAGGTGGGAGTGGGTAAGGGGCGAGTTGGTGCAGGGCTGTTAATGGAAGCATCCTGGGCGGGTTCTAGTTACATCCCCCCAACATGTAAGAATGGGGTCTGTGCTAGTCAGTGAGCTAGCCTCATCAGGCTAATGTATTTAAATCACTCAACAGCCCAGTCAATAGATCTAAGTAGCCAGGTTTACAGGTGAGAAGGGTGAGGTTCAGAAAGTTGAGCAGCCTCTTTGAGGTCACCCAGCTGTGAGGAGTGAAGCTGGGACTAAGCTCAGGTGGTCTGTTTCCCGGGCTGCTGGTCAGCATGTACCGAGCCCCCACCCACCACTTCCCTGCTCTTAAGGCAGGGTCATCAACGACACTGAGGGCAGCCAGCCCAGGCAGATACTTAACCCTTGGGGTTTGGTTTCCACAGTTGCCCCAAGGACTTGATGCATGTTTGGGTCTCCAACACCAGAGCAGGGGAATGTGGGCAGGAACTTTCAAAGATGAGAATGTGATTTGCCTTCGTTTTCATGGTTCAGGACTCAGGGTGGCTAGCATGTTCCGGTATGGGAGGCAGGCATCAGGCTCTAACAAGATTCTGAGTGTGGAAACTCTGTAGCGGTAAATGTGCATCGGGATGAAGCATCAGAACAACGGTTTTAGGTCTTGCATTGTTTTGGACGACGTTTTTCACTTACACAGAACTTTGTATTGTGATGGCTGAGACATGAAATTTTGTAGACACGGTCTAGAGAGGACTATGGGTGTGTACCAACAATGGAGACCCATCTTCCCTTCCCTGGGAAGGTGATCCGTGAGGCAACAGTCGTCCTCCACTTCAGGTATGGCATCACCAGCCCCAGATGCTCAGCAACCATATTATCCGTTTATTTCCTCGTTGTCCCGATGCAAGCGAGGACTTCCAGCTTTAGCATACAAAGCAGCCGTTCCCTTTGTGGCCATGCTTTTTGATGGAGCTGGTTCCGCCAGTTGCAAATTCAGGGTGACTGTGGGTGACTTGGGAGTGGCACTAATAGATGGTGCACTAGAAAATAATGGGATTACTAACCGCAACGCAAGCGATCTGTAACGTATTCCAAATTGTGCATTCGCTTCTTTACCACGATTGAAAGTTGGTATCTTAGAAATCCCCATAAATGATAAAGACAAGGTCCCTTTTGGAAAAGAAACAGCTATCCCCGAATGCAGAGCATCCCAGTTTGGAACAGTTCAGGGTCTAGTGATTTAGGGTGGGATCCCTGGGCCAGTTTACATCTGTGTTCCCACAGTCCAGCCCTCAGAAGAAGCAAGGAATACTCATGTGAGCCCCGATCCATCAGCCTGCTTCTGGAATGCTCCAGAGAAGGAGGAGGGAGGAGGGCTTCCGAACAGTACCAGTTAGGGGGACAGTTCTACCATGACACTGATAAACTGCTTCTGGAGGCAGATGCGAACAGCGTCAAGTGGTTGCGGCATCATCGACCAGGGAGCCACCGTCCCACGGGCACGACACCTGGATGGTGGCGAGAAACACCAACACCAGCGATCCTTCTTACCTACTGACAACAGTCTGCCTGGACAAGTTCTCCCTGAAAACCCTTTTTTTCTTTTTTTTTTTAATTTTTTTTTTTCAACGTTTTTTATTTATTTTTGGGACAGAGAGAGACAGAGCATGAACGGGGGAGGGGCAGAGAGAGAGGGAGACACAGAATCGGAAACAGGCTCCAGGCTCCGAGCCATCAGCCCAGAGCCTGACGCGGGGCTCGAACCCATAAAAAGCTTGCCACTCGGGCGCCTGAGTGGCTTAGTCGGTTAAACATCTGACTTTGGCTCAGGCCATGATTCACGGTTCGTGGGTTCGAGCCCTGCATCAGGCTCTGCGCAGACAGCTCAGAGCCTGGAGCCTGCTTCCGATTCTGTGTCTCCCTCTCTCTCTGCCTCTCCCCCGCTTGCGCTCTGTCTCTCTCTCTCTCTCTTAAAAATTAATAAACATTAAAAAAAGCACTTGCCACTCATTATTTTATTAGCAATGTGATGTCTCTTGCAGGAATGGGAGGGAACTGCAGCATCTTTCTCTGGAACACACCTTTTCTCCTCTGTGCATGGTTTACGTGCACTGGATTTGAAGCCCTGAGGAACAGTTCTCCAGAAATGAACCCAGTCTTGCAGAAGCTGACCTTGGGGATCTGTAGAGGTAGCTTGGACTTGTGTTATCAGGACGTGGTATAGTGTAGATGTGAAGCATGTGTATCGAGTCCCAGCTCCGTTAGTAATTAGCAGTGGAAACTTGGCCAGTGCCTACATTTTTGTACCCCGATATTCTCATCTCTAAACTGGGGATAATGATGGTAAAATATGCTTCATAGGCTTCCTGAGGGGGATTGAACAAGTTCATAACATTTAAACTGTGGAGAGCACTGCCTGACGCTTGGTGCACACTCAGCTGTGCTCCTCAGCGGTGACTGTCGAAGAGGTTGTGACCATGCCAAGCAGTGGCGGAGTCGTGTGCTCGAGTTTCGGTGTTGTCCGCTTGCCTTCCGAAAGCTGCCTCATATTCCCCCCTGGTCATGTTCAGAGACACTTTTTAGTCAATTCCGTGTACATTCCTGCCTTTTGTGCTATCAGAAAGAAAGGAGTTGGAGATGGTTCAAAACCATGGGGAGGAGGCAAATGAGATAAAGTTTTCCATGTGGACAGAGTCAGGCCTTCTAAATGGTCTGTCTCTGATCCTCGGAGAAGCAGCTGCTCCATCTCAGCGGGACCAGCCCGTGATCCCTGCTGGCAAAGTTGATGAGAGGCGAGTCTCAGTCTTGCCTTCTGACTCCGCTCGTGAGTTCTGCTCAGCCTCACTCTCACCTGCACCGCCTTCTACTCACACTCCTCCTGCCGGTGTCTGGATGGCCTCTCCGGTGATTTCTTGGCGACCCTTAGAGTTTAAGTAGAACATGCACAGGGAACAGTGTGTGCAGTGTGCTAAATTATTGCGGAGTCAACACGCCAACTAGATAAAGACGTTGAGCCTTACCAGCACCCAATATGCTCCCTTCGTGTCTCCTCCCAAGCATCACCTCCTCCAGAGGTTACCACCCGTCCCAACTTGCCTCACAACAGATTTATTGTGCCTGTTTTATTACGCTCTGGGTAACTGGAACCATACAGCAGGTAGTCTCTTGAGCTTGGCTTCCTTTGCTTAATACTCTGTGAGATTCCTCTGTGTTGTTGAAAGCGGCAATCCTTTCTTTTCCATTGATATATAGAACTCCCTCGTATAAGATTTTTTCTTTTTTTTTTAGAGAGAGGGAGAGAGTGCATGTGGGGGAGAAGGACACAGGGAGAGACAGAGAGAGAGAGAGGTGGGGGGAGAGAGAGAGAGAGAGAGAGAGAGAGAGAGAGAGAGAGAATCTCAAGCAGGTGCCACACTCAGCATGGAGCCCGAGGCAGGGCTTGATCCCATGACCCTAGGAACATGACCTGAGCAAAGATCAAGAGTCTGATGCTCAACCAATTGAGCTACCCAGGTGCCCCGTCCATTGTATACATTTTTTCATGCAGCCTACCTATTCATTCATCTATTCTCCCTTGATGGACATTTGAGTTCTCCTCAGTTTTGGACTATCATGAATAATGGTGCCATGAACATATCCTTTGGCAAATATATGTAGGCATCTTTGTTGGGTATGCATCTACGACTGGAATTGAAGGGTCACAAGGTATGCTTACCTTCAGCTTTAGTGAATATTGTCTAATGGTTGTCCAAACAGTTGAAAATTTATATCACCACTAGAAATATATGAGCATTCCTTTGTAGAACATCCTCACCAATGCTTAGATTACTTTTTGGACTATGTGTAACAGTATCTCATTGTGGCTTCAATTTGCATTTCTCTGATGATTAAGCCTTTGATTGTGTGCTTTTTAGATGTTTTTTGGCCTTTTGGATATCTCTTTGTGAAGTTCCTGTTTACATCATTTGCTCAATTTTATTTTAAATGAGAGAGAGAGAGAGAGAGAGAGAGAGAGAGAGGGAGAGGGAGAGAAGAGGGCATGAACAGGGGAAGGGCAGAGAGAGGGAGAGTGAGGGAGGAAAGAGAGAATCCCAAGCAGGTTCCCTGCTCAGCACAGAGCCTGATATGGGGCTTAGTCTCATGCCTGTGAGATCATGACCTGAGCTGAAATCAAGAGGTGGACGCTTAACTGACTCAGCCACCCAGACATCCCTATTTTCTCAATTTTTAAATTGGGTTGCTAGTCTGTATCTTATCATAAGATTTTTTTTTTATATATCCTGGATATGAGCCCTTTGCTAGATATGTTTGCTACACCTATCTTCTCCCACTTTGTGATTTACTTTTTCACTTTTCTGTGCAATCTTATAGAAACTTTATTGTTTCATCTTTCTCATTTGGGTTTTCACTACCCCTAGAATTGTTCAGTTTATTTCTGGAATTTCAAGTCTAGTCCATTGATTATTATATCTATATGTCTAGTCCTATGCCAGTACCACACTGTCTTGATTACTGTACCTTTTTTTTTTGATTATGTAGGTTTTGAAATTTGAAAGTGTGCTCCCTCCAGACTTGTCCTTCTTTTTCAAGATTCTGTTGGCTACTTAAGGTATTTTGAAATTCCCTATGAATTTGTGGATCAATTTGTCTATTTCTGGAAAAAGGCAGTTGGAATTTTGATAGGAATCACATTGAATCTGTAAAGGAACTTGGGGAACATTGCCATATTAACAACATTAGGTCTTTCTCTCCATGAACACAGGATGTCTTTCCATAATTTAGATTTTTAATTTTGTCCAAGAAAGTATTGTTTTCCACGTTTGAGTTTTACACTTTTTTTGGTGACTTTTTTCTTTTGTAGTTTTCTTTTCAATACTATTGTAAATGGGATTGTTTTCTTAATTTCATTTTTGAATTGTTCATTGCTAGTATATACAAATATAACTGCTTTTTGAATATTGATTGTGTATCCTGTAACCTTGCTGAACTTGTTTATTAGCTCTAATAGATTTTGTTGTTGTTGTTGATTCTTTAGGATTTACATAAGATCATGTCACCTACAAATAGATAACAGTTTATCTTCTTTTCCAGTAGGATAGCTTTTATCTCTTTTCTTCATAAGATTTAGTTGATTTTCTTGACTGAAGGATTTCTGGATTATCGTAAGCCTTTGGTTAATTCCCAGAGTTCTGAAAAAGTTGAGTTTTGAGAAATTTTGCCTGTCTTTTTATTTTTTTATTGCTTTTATGGAGGAACAAACTTTTGGAGGTCTTTACTCCTTCCTTTTTTGCTGATGTCACCTCAGGATTTTAACTGGAACATTTGTTTTATTTCCATTTTAGATAACTATGGCCATCTTATAATTTGTTCTCTATTTGTGTCATCTGTTTTACATTTCTTTTTCTCTCCCTTCTTCCCTCCTTTTGTATGAATCAAATATTTTTATTATCCAATTTCTCCCTTTCCATTAGTTTGTTAGTTTTATATTCTTGGCCTTTCACACTTGAATATAAATGAATATTTTTATTAGTTTTCAGACAATGTTATCACCTTAAAACACTAATTTTCTTTATACCTCTCGTGCCATTTGTGCTATTACAGTATTCATGAATTTTAATTCTACATGTATTTTAGTTTCCATAAGTCATCATTATTGTTTGGTGCAATTAATATTTGTTTACATTTACCCACATGTTTGGCTTTTTGCCTAGGTCTTCTTTGTTTCTGGTTTGAAAAATATTTCACTGGGTATAGAACTCTAGGTTGTGAGCTATTTGCTTTTGGGACTTTGAAAATCATTCCATTGTTTTTGAATTCCATTGTTTCTATTAGAAAAGTAACTGTCAGTCTCATTGGTGCTCCTTTGAAGGTCATATGTCTTCCTCGCTGTGGCTGCTTCCAGAACTTTTTTTGTTTTTTGTTTTCCATAATTTTCATAAAATTCCAAAATTTTAATTTCTATTATTTACTAAAGATGCTATCGATGCTCCACATGTTTTCCCTTGGGTCCTTCCACCAATAGGTGATCAGATTGAGATCAAAGTAGAGACATACCCAATGACAAAAGCATTACAACACTTCTCATGATTAATAAGTTTGAAATAGCATCAATTAAGGTTTATTTCCATGTGAACATTACATCCTGTAGTTCTAGAGAAATGATGAGCCAAGTCCAGTTCTTGGCATATAATTAGTGCTTGGTAAGTATTTCTACAAATGTTTCAATGAATGAATGAATGAGTGATTGGATGGAAGAATCAGACCAAATTGGGGATCAGACCACATTGCAGATCGGTGGACTTCAGCTTTTCATCTGACAGTCATCTAGTTTTCTTGTACAGGTCCCTGAAATGCAATTTGGACCATTTTCTCCAGGTCACTTGCTTCACCTGTACAGGAGGGCATAGATGTGAAGCATCTTTAGGCTCTCTTGTAGCTCGGCAGGTGTGCCAGATGTCTGGAAAGAAAGCTTCTCTGTGCACAGAACTCTGCAATCAACCATCTCGGTGGCTTCTGAGCTTGTCTCAGGGCTTCCAGAGAGAAACTTGCCTAATTTGTAAGATTTTCTCTATGATCTCCTCACCTCTGGGAGTAAGGAGACAATGCTGGCTGCCTTGCTCCACCCTAGATCAGACATTTCCTGTGCTCCCACAGCTCTGAGTCAGCACCTCTGCTGTGTCACACAGCTGCACAGCCATCCTCATGTGCTGCTGTCTTCACCTCTGCATGGCTCCCAAGTGCCTGGTGTGATGTCTGACACATGGTGGGCACTCAGTGTGTCATAAAGGAAGGAATGATGTTACTATGTAGCTTCTGTGAAGGGAGGAGCTCCACGGTCCAGTGTTTTCATCAGATGGAAACTTCTTTCTCTTCTCAAGAGGTAGTTTGTATGTAATGGTGGGAAAGAGATTGCTTTTGTTTTGTTTTTGTTTTCTTTTTCCTCCGGTGCAAAAAGGTGGTTTTATTAAAGCATGGGAAATGACTGCTTTAAAAAGAAAGGTAACCAGAACTGCTTAATAGCTCTTTCTTGCATGTAAAGTACTGACTTACAGAGAAAGGGGAGAAGGTGCTTGGCTCAGCTGCCTTCCTCTGATTATACTCCTCCTCATCTCTTCCATGCCCTGCATTCCTGCTCTGGACACCAGGTATCTCATACTCAGGAGGCAAATGGGTTCCTGTACTTATTTGGGAGAGGGCTGTGTGCAGGTGCAACTCGGGGCCAGCGTGGGCTCTTGTCAGCTCACCCAAGAGAGCTCACCCAGCCCCTTATTTGCAGCCTTCAGCAGCGCCTGTTCCTCTTTTGGCTTCTTGCATTTTCCTTGTTCCAGTCCCCTGACAACCTGTGAGACCCATCTGCCCCATCAGTTCAGCCTACCCGAGGTAACCTGGTGGCTGTCTGTCACCTACTTTTCAAGTAGGAAGTCCTCTGAATGGCAACCTTTCCCTACATCCACTTTCCTCAAACTTGCCTCATTTGAGGAAAAGACAGTGTGGTTTTCAACTTCGTGGCTCCAGCCACCCCCATCCACACGAATGACCCTTGGTAATCCGTGACAAGGATTCCTCAACTGTAACAACTATAACAGCACCATACAGGTGAATGCTTCTGGCCCCTGGCTTCAAACCTGGACCTCATGGTCCACTAACTGAGGCACGTTAGGACAGAAACCTGTCTTGGCCTCTGTTTCTCCATCTGGATAATGGGAGCTTATGCCATTGCCATGAATAATAAGTGAGATGATACATGTGATGGGCATAGCAGAGAGCCAAACTCAATACATGGTAATGGCTGTTATTTCTATGGCCTCTGAGACACGGTATGTATTTAATATCTACCTCCTCCTTTCTCTCTGACCTAGAGGTGTTTGATAACAAGTCATATTCTGATTTCTCTCTTTATTTCAGGAATCCCAGGAAGAACGTAAGTGCGAAAGTCATTTCTTCTGATGCTCCCAATATCACGTGTTTCGCAGCCAAGGTTACCAGCAGGGGCCTGATGGAAAAACCATTACACTCTTTTGGGAACTCTTTCTTAATTTGTTATTTGCTGAACTAAAAGGTTCTTCATTCCTGGGATTGACTACAGTTCACATAAATTGTGGATGTACTTCTTTTAAATAAAAAGAGATGTTTCCTTTGGAGACCAACAGCCGTGATATTATGGGGCCATTGTATGAGTCTTCATAGAAAATGAAGGTCCCTCCCTGGGCCATGGCTGCTGTGTCATGACTGCTGTTTGCAAAAGGAGGAAATAACACCAAATATGAAAAACGAAAAGTCATTGAGGGATTAACATAGGGTGAAACCCCTTTTGTAATTCAGTAGGTCACACTCTGAAAAACCATGGTTTATTACAATGGTTCTTATTCCATTTTAGAATTCTGAGAATTAGTGACAAAGAAATGTCACAGCCTGTGCCTCTTTGTGTCAAATCATGATTTTTGTGATGTTTGTAATCTTGATCTTCCTCAGATAGTAAGAGAAACCACACCACCCATTAAAGACTCTTTTATTTTCTCCCTCCAATTAAGCAAAGACTTTAGATTTTAGATTCTTACATGCTTTTCTTGACTTCTTAAAAAAGGATTTTTAGGATGATTTGTTGAAGCCAGTGGCTTAGATCTCCCATGGGAGGGAGTGGCAGGGGGTGTGGACTTTGGTTTAACCCTTTCTTAAGTGGCACAACCTTTCCTGTGGTCCTGGTCCCTATTGGAGCTGCTAGTTTATGTCAAGCGTTGCCAGCACCTAAAACCAAACAGTTCTAAATGATTGCATAACCAAACCAATGGGAAGACATTCCTATGCCAAAGGTACCTGGGGCCACTTGGCACAACCATGGAGTAGCAAAAGATGGCCAGTGAGTCACTACTCTGTGTGTGCATGAGTGTATGTGTGTGTGCGTGTGCGTGTGTGCATGCTTTAGGGGACCAACAGTTATTTTGCGGCTCTGTGTGGGTCCCTGGGCCCTGGGGAAGCACCACTGCAATGTAGTTTATGGACAAGCTCTGAAGTCTGATCGGTTTGGAATCCAGTCCCAATTCCCCTCTTAGGGGCAGTGTGATGGTGGGAAAAGGACAGAGCTTCCCTCCTCCCATTCTATGAAATGGAGATGATGACACCAGTTGCTACTCCCCAGGGCTTCAGTGAAGATTAAACATGATCATGCGTATAAAACAGCCAGCACAGGCCTGTACCATGCACGCATCACTACCATCTGTATCCGTTTCTATTTCTCATATAACAAACCACCACAGACCCTGTGACCTAAAACAATACATGTTTATTTTCTTACAGTTGGAGGTCAGAAGGGCAACATGGGTCTGACCAAGTGGAAATCAGGATGTTGGCAGGGCTGTGTTCCTTTCTGGAAGGTCTAAGGTAGAATCTGCTTCCTTGCTCATTGTGGGCTGTTGACAGAACCCAGTTCCTTGTGGTTGTAGGACTGAACCCCCTGTTTTCTTGCTGGCTATAAAGCGAGGGCCGTTCCCAGCTTCTAAAGGGTGCTGATCCCTTGACTTGTGACATCTTCTTCTATCTCAAAGCCAGCAATGGTGGACTGAGTCCTTCTCACATCACATCCCCAGTAACTCTTTGCATCCCTCTTTTGTTTTTATTTTTTAAAATTTTTAAAATTTTTATTTTTTTCTTTTATTTTAGAGAGAGAGAGAGAGTGTGTATGAGCAGGGGAGAGAGACAGAGGGAGAGAGAGAGAGAAGAGCTTAAGCAGGCGCCACACTTAATGTGAAGCCCAACATAGGGCTCAATCCCATGACCCTGGGGAGCATGACCTGAGCCGAAATCAAGAGTCAGATGCCTTATCAACTGAGCTCTCCAGGCGCCTCCCTGTTTTGTTTTTAATAGTTCCTGTGACTATATTGGGTCTTCCCAGATGTGATTAGCAACCTTAAACCCTGCATTTTTCCATGTTGTCATATTCAAGGTTCTGGGAATTAGGAGGTGGGCAGCTTTGTGGACTGTTATTCTCCTAGCACACCATCATTGCTAACAAACCCACTCAGGGGTTTGTTTAAAGGGGGTAGATGCCCACAGGACTCAGCGTGTAGAGGAGCACAGATACTCAGCGATTGGGGGCTTTTTGAAACCAGCAGAATAGACAATGTTGGGGCCTGTGCTGGAGGTGGGGAGTGCAGGGATGGGAATCAGAGGCAGGAGTCTGAGGCACAAGTGGGAACTGAGTAAAGCCGGTCTTTCTGGCCTACATCCTCCACGCTGCCCATCACTCCAGCTTTGCACACACTTCTCACCTTGCTCCCCCCACTTTTAATGCCCTCCTGGCCTTTGTCTTGGGAGGAGGTAGTGTTGCTGTTCTTTATAGTGGTTCTGCTTAGGGCCAGCCTTGTAATGGCTGCTTTGTCTATACCACTTCACAGCCTGTCTACATTCACACAGGCTAATATGCTTAGCCTCAGATTATGCAGTACGTTAGTTAAGGTTGTGATGGCTCAGGCAATAAACAGGGATTTACTGGAGGGCTGTGGAGCTCATTTCCAGATTCTTGGGGAAAGCTGAAACCAGCAGGCCTCGGTAGGAGCAGGTGTCTGAGGCCTTGAGGAGTCTTGTGGCACAGTGACAGGCCTTCCAGCTAGAATGCTGCTGGGAGCCTGCCTGGGGTCCAGGAGGTCCCTGGCTAGGAGCTACGCCAGTCCCTGCGTATTCCAGGAGTGGGACCTGACAGCCATGCCCTTAACATGTTCATGTGAGGCTTTTGGACACTTCTGAATCTGGTTCAGAAGCAGATAAAGCTTGGGCTTGTACTGGGATTCCCATGAGAACAATTCATACAGTGAAAAGGAAGGTTTGCTACTGGCTAGTTGTCATACGGTGAAGGTGGTTGGCCAGATGTTTCTCCCCAAATTCCATCAGCTATGGCCAGAGAATGGGTCACAGAGCCCCTGACCCCTGGGGGAGGTGGTGTGACTGGGAAGCCACCCCAGTGATGACTACCCTACAGCTAGTGAGGGGGGAGCAGTAGTTAAAATTTAAAACTTTTCAAGAAGTTGAGCCCCCACCCCCCAGCTCAACTTCTTCCACAATTTTGTTGTCCAGAGGAAAGTCAGTGTGATAGGCTGCTGTCCCCTTATTAACTAAGCTTCTGGTGCTTCCAACTAGTATTTTCATCATGAAGATGACCGTAGGAAGAGGCATCTGATGCTGGTGGGGTTCCTGACTCTGGGGCTGCTGGGGGGTGGGTGGGTAGGTACCGTGCCTAACTTGTTACCACAGTAGATGAACCATGGTCAACTTTCTCTACAGGAAGGTTCAGGAGGAGGGGAGATCCTGGTTGTGGTGCAAGAGAGCTGGTGGACACTAGCCTGCAGCTGCCCCCAACACAAGGTTGGCAAGTCTGGACACCGACTACATGACTAGATTGAATATAAAAACAAATTTCCTGGAGATGGGATTGTGCAGGCTTTTATGGACTGAGAAGAAATAGAATTTTTTGTTTGTTTCTTTAATTTGATGCTAAAAAGGGGGCAAACATAGCCAGAAGTAGAGGAAGGTGGGGAGAGGGCTATCTGAAGAAGCCTGGAAATCTGGTGCTAGCTGAATCGACCTGGGTTCAAGAGCCACCGCAGCATATGGAAAACTTTGCCCTAAAGGGAAGTATGTGTGTAGGGGGCTGGCTTAGTCCCTTCATTATGGCACCAGTAAAGACAGTGTTTCTGTACATTTAGGTGGTGAGATGCAAAGAGATGTGGGTCCAGAACCCACCCCCTAGGTGGCTGGAATGATGCATCCCCAGGCTGGTTGTCATGGCATGGACTTCACTGCTCAGTCCTGAGCCATTCTGGAAGGACGTGCAGATAGCTTAGCTGGCATCTTTATGTGTGAAAGTTGACTCATTGGACACACACACACACACGCACAGAAAAGGGCCTGATTAGGAAATACGAGTCATCTAGAGGAGTCTGAGATTGAGTACAGAAGGTGGACAAATTATAAATCTACAAAGTATGCTTATTTCAAAGAACTACCAATATCGTGCTCTTAGTAAGTGTCAGGCTCAGGGCCAGGTGCCCTCTGTGCATCAGTGCACTTAACATGTTACAAAATCCTGCAAATATTTCCCCCATTACCGATGAGAAAACCAAGAGGTAGGAAGGTGAAGAGTGGAGGGTGTTGTTAAAAGTCCTACAGCTTGTAAGTGGTAGAACCGAAGCAGAGCCTTTGTTGGGCACAAGGAAGAGATGACCTTAAGATACAGCACAAAGGATTTAGGTTAGAAATGATGCTGAATTGGGGAAAATAAAGCTCACAGCAAGCCTTTGCAGTGGGCCATCTTCTAGATGCCTTTAGAAAAGGCATAGGATGACATTTGCAATAACTGAAAGATGGAAGCAACCCTAAGGTCCATCCACAAATGAACGAATAAACAAAATGTAGTATATACATAGAATAGGATATTATTCAGCCTTGAAAAGGAAAGAAAGTTTGAAACCTGCTGCAATATGGGTGAGTCTTGAGGGCATAAATAAGCCAGTCAGGAAAAGAGAGATTCTGTATGATTCCGCTTACGTAAGAGCTACCTAGAGTAGTTGAATTCATAAAGACAGAAAGTAGAACTGTGTTGCTGGGGGCTGGGAGTGGGGCAGGGATGCAGGGAGTGACTGTGTAATGGGTCCAGAGTTTCACTTGGGATGATGGGAAGAGTTCTCTGGGTTGATGGAGGGATGGTGTGCAATAACATGAATGTACTCAATGCTACTGAACAGTACCCATCAAAATGGTCGAGATGGTAAATTTTATGTCCTGTGTATTTTACCACAATTAAAAATGAATAAGATGGTTAGATTCAGTACTTCCTGAAAGTAAGGGCTGGTCTCTAGGACAGGCTGTTGTGCCCTCAGATGCCTTGTGGCTGGCGCTGAGTACTGATATAACTGTCATGTCTTCCCCTGGTCTGGCCCATTCCCCTGACATTCTCTTGAGTGTTAGCTGTTAATTCTGCCTCTTCTGCTTAGTTCTTAATGTCTCATGTGGTTGAGCACCCACCACCAGGGCTTGGCGCCTGGGCCCCTGGGGGTGGTGTTTTCGTGGGCAAGCCCAGGTCTGTGGTTTCTAAGACGTTGGCTAGGTTTCATGTTGCAACTCTGGGATTAGAAAGCCTGGGTGCTTTTTGCATGAAAACGTTGTGGCCTGATTCATACGTGGGGAAGTTTTCAAGAGTAATTACATGTAAGACTCAACTGCAGAATGTGTGATCCCAAAAGGAAAACAAAGTGTGATTGTATTTGTGATGCAGATGGAAACTAAAGAGCTGTGCTGCTCTCAGAGTTCCAGCAGAACTTTGGAGGCACAACTTGTTTTGGATCAGAGACCCTTTAAGCCCCGATTCAAATTTTGGGGGGAGATCCTTGGAGAAAGTCTCCTTTCGGCACATCAAAATTATTTTCCTCCATCACTACTTTGCAAATATCCTAAAAAGGTTCAAGTGCAAGGGTTTGTGTTTTTCTTTGTCCTCTCTTTTCCCTACAAATAGGTGGAGGTAGCAGGTTTCAGTGAAGAGATTAGTGAGGCTGGCATCCTTTTTTATATTCAGCGCCTGCTTATATTTCTCTTTGTACAGATTACCAATTCACCTCCTCCTGTTGAAAAAAAAGGGGGGTGTTACCCTGTTGTAATATATATACAAAAGTTGGTAAGAGTGTAGATTCTAAGAGTTCTCACCACAAGGAAAACAAAATCTTCCTTCCTTCCTTCCTTCCTTCCTTCCTTCCTTCCTTCCTTCCTTC
>NW_026057579.1:4065923-4078947 GCF_023721935.1 Panthera uncia
TTCCTTCCTTCCTTCCTTCCTTCCTTCCTTCCTTCCTTCCTTCCTTCTTTTCTTTTGAATATTTGTATTTTGGGGGTAAATACCCAGTAGTTTTATTCCTGGATTGTAGGGTAGATCTATTTTTGAGGAACCTCCACACTGTTTCCCATAGTAGCTGCACCAGCTTGCGTTCCCACCAACAGGGCAAGAGGGTTCCTTTTTCTCCTCGTCCTTGCCAACACCTGGTGTTTCTTGTGTTTTTGATTTTAGCCAGTCCAACAGGTGTGAGGTGATATCTCATTGTAGTTTTGATTTGCATTTTCCTCATGATGAGTGATGTTGAGCATCTTTTCATATGTCTGTTGGCCATCTGTGTGTCTTCTTTGGAGAAATATCTGTTCATGTCCTCTTCCCATTTTTAATTGGGTTATTTTTATTTGTTTGTTTTGTTTTGTTTTGTTTTTTGTTTTGTTTTTTTTTGGTATTGAGTTATAGCCGTTCTTTATATAGTTTGGATACTAACCCAAACTAACTCTAACAAATCATATAGCATTTTTTGGGGGGATCTATGTCAGACCGACAGGAGGCTTCAAATATTACTTTGCATTATGTAGAAATTAGGATAGTTTCTCATATGGGACATTAACTTCATGTGTCCACAAAGTAAAGCAATCTGCAGAGATTGTGTTCTAATCAAGCAGGGGGGCACTTAGAACATGATTACAAAATCATTTTAGAAGTTATGTGTGGTGAGATCTGCATCTCTATGCAGACAACTGTTCATCTAACTCTCCAAGACTTTCATTTTCTATCAGCATAATATAGTTAGGGGACCTGTGGGTTTTGGAAGGTGTATTTCCAGTAGTATGGAAATAGTGGCAAGTCTGTGTAGAAAGCTAAGGGGAAGGGATGATAACAATCATGGAGCTGGTTATGACCCTCCTTGTGTGGAAAAAAAAGAAGGATTGTTACTTTTCTCTGATTAAATTATTTATAATTCTGGATGCTAATTCTCTGTTATGCACGTTGCATATATTTTGATCCATTCTGTTATTGTTAAGCTATATTTTCATGGTGGTTGTACATAATTGAGAAACGTACATAGTCCTTTATAGCCTTTGGTTTTTATTTCTAGTCTACCCTCAATTTACAAAAATATTAGATATTTTGTAATGCCTTTATAGTATTTGTTTTATGTTTCTTCTTTGATTCCTTTGGAATTCAATTTTGTGTGTGAGGGTGTATGGCAGGTATCTGAACTTAATTTTGTTTTGATAAATTTTATTGATTGGCCTAATAGAATTTATTTAATTTCCTGTCACCTTCATATTCACTTGCTTACACATGCACTCACTCATACACACAGCTAAATTCTAAATTTTTTTTCTTTCTTTTTTTTTTTTTTTTTTTTAGGGAGAGAGCCTGTGAATGGAAGAGAGGGACAGAGGGAGTGAGAGAGAGAATCTTAAGCAGGCTCCACACTCAACACAGAGCCTGATGCGGAGCTCGATCCCATGACTGTGAGATCATGACCTGAGATGAAATCAAGAGTTGGATGCTTAACCCACTGAGCCACCCAGGTGCCCCTAAATTCTAAATTCTTGACTCCTTTTTAAGAGTTATTTATCTAGCTAATGATCTAGGTTTTAAGAAAAGAATCTTTGTTTTCATTGGGCAAACATGTATTTATGCTTTTGGATTTATTAATTCTGCACTTCTTTCTTTGTTACTTCACTTTTTTGTCTTTTGCTTCTTGAGTTGCATGCTCAGTGGATCCATTTCATTAAACTTTTCCCCTAATATTTGCATTAAAGACTTTAAATCTTTTTCAGAATACCTCTCTGACTTCAGTTTACAGGTTTTTATTTTATTTTATTTTATTTTATTTTATTTTATTTTATTATTAAAGACAATTTATTGTCCCATTGGTTTCCATACAACACTCAGTGCTCAGCCCAACAGGTGCAGGTTTTTAAAAATTTTTTTTAAAATTTTATTTATTTTGAGAGAGAGACTGCACTCACAGGAGAGGGGCAGAGAAAGAGGGAGAGAAGGAATCCTAAGCAGGCTCAGCAATGCCAGCGCAGAGCCTGACGTGGGGCTCGAACTCATGAACCATGAGATCATGACCTGAGCTGAGATCAAGTGTCAGGATGCTTAACCAACTGAGCCGCTCAGACACAACATTCACTTTCTGAGTTAGAGTACCATTCTGATCTTGAAAACCATAGCAAATAGTTTGGTGAAGCAAGAGTACACTAAGTCCTACGTATATATTTTTTTATTTTTTAGTGACTGCACCTCCTTGTTTTAGGTGTAAAGTTAGAAAATTTATGGTACATTTATCGTACATGGCCTACTGTATCCTAAGTTCTAAGCACACTCTTTCCTCAGAAGTTTTGTATTCAACATTTTAAATCTAAAGAGAGTTTGATGATACAGGTTTTACTTTAAAATTTTTTTTAAATATGTATTTATTTATTTTGAGAGAAAGAGAGTAAGGGGGAAGGGAGAGAGAGAGAGAGAGAGAGAGAGAGAGAGAGAGAGAGAGAGAATCCCAAGTAGGCTCCACACTGTTAGCACAGAACCTGACATGAGGCACGATGTCACCCACCATGAGATTATGACCTGAGCCAAGATCAAAAGTTGGATGCTCAACTTTTTTTTTTTACTTCCTTGAAGGCCCTTTTAGAAGAACTAGCAAAATCAGCAGTCTTATTTAATTGAAAAATCTTAAATGCACAAAAGAAGGGTCATGTAGAAAATGTGCCATAAAAAGATACTGATTTTAAGAGTAAAAGAATTTGACAAGCTTCTGTTATGTTCTGTACAGCCAAGTTACTTCCATAAAATTTCAGTACTATAAAGATAAGCAAAGGATACCCATACCCAAATACCCTCTGACCATAATTCTCAATTAAGAACCAGCATACTGGACGAAGAGCAAAATTGTTGCCTAAAAATATTCATATCCGATCATCTAAGCAAATCCAAAGGGATAGACATTCTAAGAGGAGAAAAGAAAGACCACTGAGCAGCGGTTGATGTTAAGAGCCGCAGTCCAGGCGGAGAGAGTGAATGATTGCTGTGTCTGTTTTTCTCAAGTTCTTTTAAAGTTCTCAGATGAATTGGGGTTTTGACTATTGCTTTGCTATTAATTTATATTTTATGGAATTGTGTTCAAGGAAGGTGCCCTATGAGATTTCTGCTTTGAGAAACCTGTTGGGATGATCTTTGAAGCCTGATAGCAGCCAGTTTTTGTGAGGGTTTTGTGTGTTTGAAACTCATGTGTGTTTTCTGCTTGTTGGGTACAAAGCTCTCTATTAAATCATTCCCGTTTATTAGATTATTCATATCTTCTAGGTCCTCACTTTCTTGGGTCTGTTTTAATCTGTTGAGTTTTGGAAGAGGTGTGTTAATGCATCCATTGTGAGGTAGATGTGTCCTTTTCTTTTCTTTTTTCTTTTTTGTCTTTATATCAGTTTTTGTATCCAATATTTTGGAATTAGTTATCAGGCGCAGCAAGGTTGATGCCTGTCATATAGATTTTACTTTTTATTAATTAGATATATTTTTTTCTGTGGCCTCTTTGATGCTTTTATCTTAGAATTCTATTGTCTGGAATTGATATCGAGTCAGTATCTATTTGTTAGTGTTTGCCTGCTATGTTTTTTTAAAAATCCTTTTCACATTATTTTGTTTCAGGAGTGTCCCTAATTTTAAAGTTTCTGCTTTTACAGAAGAATTTAGCCTTGAATTTTTACTGATCACTGATGTGTTTGAATTCATTCCTGCCATATTATCCTATGTTTCATCTGTAAAATGCTGCCTGTTTTTTTTTTTTTTTAATGAAAAAAAAAAAGTCCTTTTTGGGGCACCTGGATGGCTCAGTTGGTTAAGCATCTGACTTCAGCTCAGGTCATGATCTCACAGCTCATGGGTTTAAACCCCACGCAGGCTCTGTGTTGACACCTCAGAGCCTGGCGCCTGCTTCAGATTCTGTGTCTCCCTCTCTCTCTTCCCCTCCTCCCGCTCATACTCTGTCTCTCTCTTCTTCAAAAATAAATAAACATTAAAAAAAATCCTTCTTGCTTCTAGTTGGATTGTTATCCTTAATTTTCTTGCTTTCTTTTTTATTCTAATAGATTGAAAGTAATATATCTCAATTCTATATTTTTCCCGTGATTACCCTTAAAACTTTAATTCATACATTGACAGTTATTTTCCCTGATCAATGTTGATTTAATCACATCTACATCCCTCATCCTTTCTTGTACCATCTGAACAAGACAAGAACTTTAATTTCCTTCCGCTACCATCACCACTGCTCATTTGGAGATCATCTGGAATGGTCACCAAGATTATTAACTTTTTCTTATAACCAATACCTATAGAACTATATATTTTATTCTTTTCTTACTACTTTTGTTGTTGTTGTTGTTGTTACTTGTCTCTTGGATTGTACTGTATTTTGCTGAAGGAGATCCTCTGGTAATTCTTTCAGAGGAGGGGACTGAAAAATTCAGTAAGCTTTCTATGTTTGTCTATTAATTTGGTGTTGCTGCATTAATGCTACATAGCAATTTACCCATGGTCTTGTGACTTATAATGACAAACATATATTTTGCTTGCTTGTGGGTCTGTGGATTAGCTGGGGTTTGGCTCCTTCTGGTTAAGCTTGGCTGGGCTTGGCTCCAGCTGTAAGTTGGATTTGGATTGGATCCACGTATCTTATTATGGGAGAAGCAGCCCCCTGGGGCATACTCTTTTCATGGTGAATCAGAGGAGCTAGAGAGGCTGGGCCAGACAAGGCAAACACATTCCAAGTTTTTGCTTTCGTATCATTAGTCAAAGCAAGTCACATGGCCAAGCCCAAAGCCAATGGGGTGGAGGGGGGAGTATACCCTCTTCTTTCTGTGCTGGGAGGTACTTCAAGGTACCACAGCCAAGGAAGGGAGTGAAGAACTGGGAACAGCAATCCACTTTACCATGACGTAACTGGAATTATTTTTTTCCCCTCACACTTGAATGATAGTTTGCTTGGGTATAAAATTTTCTGTTTCTTCCCTCCTCCTTCTTAATGAAACCTATTGTTTTACATCTGGAAGATTGTACTTATGTTCTTTTTAGTAGTTTTTACTTAAAATTTGTAAAATTTCTGTTTGTGAAAGAATATGTACATGCAACTACCATAAAATTAATTACATTTATTTTTAGGTCTTCTGCTTCCTGTTAATTCTTTTTCTGGGGAATTTATTCTTCCACTCATGAGTTCAGTTCTTCCTTATGATCATTTTAAATACTTGTCCTTTTGTGGATATGTTTTCTGGTTTTGTGTTGGAGGTTGGCTGAATGCTGTATCTCCTTTGCTACAATCTAGTGATGGGGTGTGGTGGGGACAGGGCAGGATGTGTGGTGAACAGGCCCACTCTGGATGTGGTCTCTGACCACATCTCTCTGATCTCATCTCTCATGGGGTCGTGTAAGCTTCTGGTCTTCTGAGCACCCCTGTCCCTTCTGGTTATTTAGCACAGTCAGGAATTGTTTTCTTGTATAAAGCATACTTTATTGTCATCTCTAGAGACGTGGGATGAGACAGAAGGCAGGTATGCATGCTCTGGCTAGTTTATTCTCAGATGCTTTTCTGGGAGTAAGTTTTATAAGGGTATGAGAGCCTAACGACCCAGGAAAGAGGGTCAGGAGAGGAAGCCAAATGTTAAAATCTTCTACACATATCCCTTCCTGATATATAGCTTAGGCTCTTGGACCATCACTGGGAAGGGGTATGGGTAAGGTATGCTCTTTCCCTTCTCTTCCTTCTGCATTTCCTAGCCTCCTACTCCCCCTTGCTAGGGCAGGTTGAAGGGTAAAGCTAGCCATGGTTCTGGACCTTTCTCCCCTGGTTTTAGCTGGCAATGAGCACCCTCTCTTTGCTTGGTTAGTATTCACATTGAAGGTGTGCTTTTTAGAGAACCCAGAAGACCCCTCAAATGCACACTTCCCTGATGTGGGAGATCCTCTTGGGTTCAAACACTTTAAAAAATGTATACTTGGGGAGGCCTGAGTGACTCAGTTGATTGAGCATCTGACTTCAGCTCAGGTCATGAACTTGCAGTTCATGAGTTTGAGCCCCACCTCAGGCTCTGTGCTGACAGCTCAGAGCCTGGAGTCTGCTTCAGATTCTCTGTCTCCCTCTCTCTCTGTTCCTCTCCTGATTTTACTCTGTCTCTCTGTCTCTCTCTCAAAAATAAAGGATAAAAATTTTTTTTTAATGTATCCTTTATACCAGAAAGGACCTGGAATTCTTTGCCACCTGAACGATGCATTCATTTACTTATCAAACATTTGGTGGGTGTTACATGCCAGGGATTTAGGTGAAACACTGGGCATACGAAGATATTTTACAGAGGTCCTGCCCTGTAGGGACTTCCATCCAATAGAGAAGGACCTTCATGTAGGGTTATAATAATTACAAAATATACAATATGTGTCATTTCTGCTAGCTGAGGTGGGAGATGGATGGTCAGGTTGGGAAAAGTTTTATAGGGGTTAGGAGTCTTAACTGAGTCTTGAAAGGTCAGGGGTATTTTCTGAGTGGTGTAAAGGGAGACAGGAGCCTGGGAAGTGAGGCTTTGAGATAGATAGTGGGTCCAGACCCCCATTCTAGGCAGTGAGGCAGTAAGTCCTCAGACACTTCTGACCAGGGGAGATGCCGTTCTCCTTGGTTTTGGGGTTTCTGAAAGACCCATCTGGTTGCCTGGGAAGGAGAAATTGGGTGGAGCAGATCAGATGTGGGGGCACTTTTAAGAGGCTGTTTAGTCTTGAGAGCTGGTCAAGAAAAAAGTGCCCATGAAGGCATTCCTGTTTGGGAACCTCTGTGCACATTCACATAAATGTGTACACACACACACACTCACACACACACTCACACACACACGCGCGCACACACACATGCATACTCGCCCACTCTAGATGCGGACACTGCTGGACCAGAATCACTGTTCAGGCTGGTGCCAGGCCACACACACTATGGAAGGGCAGAGTTCATGGAAAAAACAGCTCCTGAGAGCCAATTTCCTTAAAAAGTGTCCTTGGAGCCCTGGGGACAGAGACCTAGATGAGCCCGAGAAGTGTAGTAGGGCCTCAGGATGATGTAGTTGCCCAGCTCATTTTGTGGTAGGGTGGGAAAGAGGCTTCAACGGTCAGATGATCATCTGGACAGTTCAGGATTAATCCGTGTACTTGGAAGGGACTGCTGATTCACATAAGGAACACTTTTTTATTGTGCATCCGAGGGAGACAAACAGGAGAAGGAGGGTGGTTTGTCCAGTCCTGATGTGTGTGCTGTTAACAAAGATTTTATGACCTTGCCCAAAGGCCCCTAGGAAATCAGGGTGCCTTATTATTTCAGGGACCCATCTTGAGTCCAAACAAGTGAGTTTGAAGTACTTGGCAGTCATTTATTTTTGTCCTGTTAAGTCACACATGTCTGCTTACCAGTTAGGCTTACTTCCAGGCCTGCAGAGTGGTCTTCCAGGTTTCCTTCTCAGTGATAGAATGTCCCTGGCACAAAGCCTCATCATTAAAATCTGGGTCCAGGATAGGAGTGTTCTACATTTTGGAGATGGTGTTATCCAGTATATAGTTAATGCTTGTCACAGTTGGCTTTAATTTCCAACAAAACTCAACTGAGAGCCCCCTTTCGCCTTCAAACAATTAAGGTACCCATGGCATTGTCAGATTTGATTTTGGGTTGAAATGTCTTATGTTTGATTTTGGCACAGAAATGATTTCTTTGGGAGAGTGTTTTAAAGAGCCTTTCAGCTGTTTTCTTGTCATAGAAAAGTAGAAAAAAAATCTTCATGTTAGTGTACGTTATCGCCCTGCCCACAAAACAAAAAGACTTATTGGGTCTATGTCATGAGCTTAAAACTCTTCGGTGTTATATGGGTGGGTGGGGTGTTTACAAAACACATGCAAAAATGCTTCATTTTGTTCACAGTCCACTTTTCTAGCAGCCCCGACTGTCTGGAATGCTACCGACAACAAGAATGTAGTAAAAACAATCACCGAACTGCCAAAATATTATCAAAACTCCCAAGTACCCAAGCTCTGGCTGGTAACGCCCAAGTCTGTTAGGTGCTCCTCGGACTTCATTTACTCTTAGTTTAGATGCAGTAAAAACAATCTTGGCCACATGATTTCCTTGACCCTCAGCAAATCCTCAGTAAGGATTGAAAGGAGGAGCCTTCCAAAAGTAGGTACCCTGAAGTCAGAGGGATGGTCGGCAGGTGGACAGCAAGGCAGGAGGAAGGATGGCCATAAAAGTGGGCGTACTGAGCTGGAAAAGCAGGAGACAGAAAGAAGGACAGCAAAGGATGGAGGGTGGCTGCAAGAGGAGCTCAGGTCATGATCTCTTTAGTGACGGTGTGATCCAGAGACCACTCATCCTGCGATTAAAATAATGTCCCCCTGGGAACTGCGGATTACAGGAACATTCACTTTGGTGAAACTTAATCTTTCTCAAGGGCTCCAGCTGAGACACTGACAGACGTGTCGCAGAGGCAACCCATCGGCGTGGTCACAAAGTCCATGGGGGTCTGCCGCTCTCTGGTTGGTTGTGGAAGTTGCACAGAATGGGCATGAAAAATATATGTTAGCTCTTCAGTTCCAGAACAAGATGGCATATACTCACTTTCTCTTGTTCCTCCCCTCTACATATGACCAAATATACAGGAAATTCTTTTTTTTTTTTTTTAATGTTTATTTATCTCTGAAGGAGAGAGAGACAGAGCATGAGCAGGGGAGGGGCAGAGAGAGAGGGAGACACAGAATGTGAAGCCGGCTTCAGGCTCTGAGCTGTCAGCCCAGAGCCCGACACGGGGCTCGAACTCACGAACTGTGAGATCATGATCTGAGCCAAAGTGGGGCACGCAACCGACTGAGCCACCCAGGTGGCTCTGGAAATTCTTCAAAAGATGATCGTACAAGGGCTCTGAGGGCTTGAAGGACGCTGTAGGTGGGAGGGGAAGCACTGGCCTCATTACCACCAGGCTGTGGTAGAAATCCTGACTCCCCACTCTCCACTGAGACTGCCAAAGCAGGGAGGGAATCCAGCCTTCCCAGTGGTCTCCACTGACACCAGGTAGTGGTAGGGGTGCTCCTTATTGCTCGGTGAGGACAAGCGTCCTGGCTCTCTACTCACTCTTCTCTGACACCATGCTAACAGGGCATTAGGGCACCCACTTTTGGCCCAGTGAGGGTAGAAATGTAGGCTCTCCATTTGATCGTTGGTGTGGGTAGGGATGGGGCCACAGTTTTTTCTATGGAATTTGGTTGGAGTAGGGTGGTTATTGTCTAAAAGTGTTCTGTCTTGCTAGATTGCCCTTTTCCTGGTCCTTTGGCTATCGATAGAGTAGGCTTTTGTTGAGGCTGTTTTTGTGTGTGTCCATTGGTGTTTCCAGTTTGCTGGTTTCTTCAATTCCAAGTGTGGGTGGGGTATGTGGGCCAAAAAAGTTAACTCAGAAGACTCATTGTTTTGTTACTTGGGTTCTGAGTTCCCTAGCTTATTTCCTTCTCTCAGACCTTTCAGAGTCTCTCATTCTGTGTCTTAGTGTTACCCTTAATGTCCTGGTTTCTTGTTGGACTTAGCAGGAGGCACACAGAGACTCATCTTCTTGTGAGCTGAAATTCTGGCATCACATTTTTAATTATAAGAAACTTGCTCATTTTAACTTCCTTGTGGTAGATTGCCATGTGGTGGATTATTAATTTTATAAACGTGCTCAAACTCCAAATACAATAAAAACATCATTGATAGGGTTGGGTTCTATATATCATGCACCAATTACCCTGATTTTTATAACCGTGACCAGCTTCTGTGAACACATGTTCTAAGTCCACACCTTCACTGTAGCTTTCTTCTTAGAAATCCATGTTGAGAAATGCTCTACTCTACTGGGCTTAAAAGCGAGACTGGCATCTGAACATGTTGCTTAACAAAGCTCTATTTCTACACAAACTGCTTTATATCAGGAAATCTACTTGACATTTCTTAAAGGAACACAACCAGCCAGCAAATTCATGGCAAGCACATACTTGGTACACTTGAGTTAGCAGAGGGAGAAAAAAATCATTCAGTAAAAATGGTGAGTCTGTCCTATTAGGTGCCAGAAGATGGCAAAGGAGGAGTCCCCGATCCAACAAGTCACTGTCTAATGGGAGGAAGATATGCAAAGAAATGGTTCCAGTGCAGTGGGACAGGTGCCATAGTAAGCTTATTTATTTATTTTGAGAGAGACAGAGAGAGCGTGAGCAGGAGAAAGGTGGGGGGGGGGCAGATTTCAAGCAGGCTCTGTGCATGGTCAGTACAGAGCCCGACATGGGGCTTGAACCCGTGAAACTGTGAGATCATGACCTGAGTTGAAATCAAGAGTCAGACGCTCAACTGACTGAGCCACCCAGGTACCCCGACAGGTGGTATAATAGAGGGGAGAAGAGGTCTGGAAGCACCATGAAGGGGTCAGCTAAAAATTTTACAATTTTTATTTATGTTTTCTCCGCATATCTTTTTTAAGCCCTTACCAGAATTATCAGCCCTTTTGCGATTGGTATGATTCCTTTAGAGCTACACTGGGAACCTGCTGTGGGTTCAGCTGGATGAATTCTTCCATGTGGATCTAGAGTGGACCATGTTCCTGGCATGCCCCAGGATCGAACTTATTCCAAGTTGGTATTATTTGACTCTGGGCTATTCTCTCCTATTGCAGACTCAGTATTTTAAGTGAGGAGAGAGCTGAGCCAGCCACGGGGGGCGGGGCGGGGAGAGAGGGGGGCAGCAGACGTAAAACATACACTTTACAGGAAATGGTGCGCTTTCCTTCACTGACTCTTTTCTCACACATTCATTTTCCTTTTCCTCTTTCCCTTGTCTCCTACCCAACCCTCCTTATTTATTTTTCAATTAAAAATTTTTTATTTTAGAGAAAGAGAGAGAGTGCAATCAGGGGAGAGGGGCAGAGGGAGAGAGACAGAGAATCTTAAAAAAAATTTTTTTTTAACATTTATTTATTGTTGAGAGACAGAGTGCAAGCAGGGGAGGAGCAGAGAGAGAGGGAGACACAGAATCTGAAGCAAGTTCCAGGCTCTGAGTTGTCAGCACAGAGCCTCTGATGTGGGGTTCACACTCACGAACCATGAGATCATGACCTGAGCTGAAGTCAGACACTCAACCAACTGAGCCACTCAGGCTCCCTGAGAGACAGAGAATCTTTTTTTTTTTTTAATGCAATTTATTGTCAAATTGGTTTCCATACAACACCCAGTGCTCATCCCAACAGGTGCCCTGAATACCCATCACCTACCCACCCCTCCCTCCCACCCCCCAGAAACCCTCAGTTTGTTCTCAGTTTTTAGGAGTCTCTTATGTTTTGGCTCCCTCCCTCTCTAACCATTTTTTTCTTCCCCTCCCCCATGGTCTTCTGCTAAGTTTCTCAGGATCCACATAGGAGTGAAAACATATGGAATCTGTCCTTCTCGAGACAGAGAATCTTAAGCAAGCTCCATGCTCCGTGTGGAGCCTGATGCTGGGCTTGATCCCACAACTCTGGGATTGTGACCTGAGCCGAAATTAAGAGTTGGATGCTCCACCGCCTGAGCCACCCAGGCCCCCTCTCCCTCAGCCCTGCTTATTAATAACAAGGGCAAAAACAAATACTAGCCAACACAGTGGATATTTGCAGTGATCGGGACAACGTGGTGCATATTCAGTCTCCTTAACAGCTGCAGGAGTGACTGGGGCACCTGCCTGAGCTTGTGGAGTGTGGTACTTCTGACTCCCGAGCCTGGGTCTTAGGGATCTCACTTGTGAAGGCTCCTTTCACCAAATAGTGGCCCCCTCCCTCCTTCCTACCAAGATGTTTGGGGATGTCGGGAAGCTATGACTGTGAAAAAGGTTCCATCACAAGTGAACTGTCATAGGCTGAGCATGCCCAGCTTGCCTGATGCTTCTGCACCACGGAATGACCGCCCCTCTGACGCCCATCATGGTAGGAAGCTGCAACTGTTCTTGAACTCCTTGTAAGTGGGATCAGCATTGTCCTCTTTTACATCTGGTTACTTCTCAGCATCTATAAGATCCATCCAGTGGTGTGCTGGTAAGTTGGCTCTCAATAAAAGGAAAAAGAAGAAAGGAAAAAAAAAAGAGAGAGAGAGAAGAAAGGAGCTGTTGGTAGTGTTTGCAATTTCAGGGGTATAAACACTCCCACCATGGCTGATTTCGAGCCACCAATGATTTCATACTCAGCTTGAAAAATTCCAAAATATTTCAAAATCAGCTCTTAGGAGCTGGTATGAGCCAGCCCCACTCAGCCGCAGGATTCATTCATATTGTAGTGTGTAGTTGTACATCGTTCATTCTCGTTGTTGTTTAATATTGTTTGTGTGAACAAAAGTCACCGGTTTTCAGGAAGAGCCTCTTTGGGGGATCCATTTACATAGCTCATTGCTGCTGGGCGGTGGAGACATGAGCTCTGGAGCCAGAAACCAGCATTTCCTGTCCCATCTCCTCCGGTACCTCTCCTGACCCAGGTACTCAGCCTCAGCTCTGTGGACCGGAAGAACCATGCCTGCCTCATAGGCTGTGAGTGCACTTGGCACTCAGTAGGTGCTCAATAAATGCTTCCTCCATCCCTTTATTTCACTTGTTCATCTCAAGGAGGGTGACCGTACTTTGGGTGAAATCATGAAGAGGAGGAGGGATCTGTGTTTGTGCACAGATCTCTGGGAGTTTTGCTCTGGTGCCCAGAGTACCTACAGGATCCCTCAGCGTTATTTCTATTTGGTCTCTTTGAAGAAGAAGAGGAGGAAGAGAAATAGAAGGAAGGGAAAGAAGGAAGGAAGAAGGGAAAGAGAAGGGGGGAGGAGGGGAGGAAGGAAGATAGGAAAAAAGGAAGGAAAGAAGGAGGAAAGGAAGGAAGGAAGGAAAGAAAGAAAAAAGGAAGGGAGGGAAGGAGGAAGGAAGGAAAGAGGGAAGGAAGAAGGGAGG
>NW_026057579.1:4079347-4147664 GCF_023721935.1 Panthera uncia
GGGAGGGGTGAGAGAATGAAGGGAGGGGGGAGAGAAGGAAGGGAGGAAGGGAGGGAGGGAAGGAGGAAGGAAGGGAGGGAGGGAGGCAGGGGGGAGAGAAGGAAGGGAGGAAGGGAGGGAGGGAGGGAGGAGAGAAGGAAGGGAGGGAGGAGAGAAGGGAGGGAGGAAGGGAGGAAGGGAGGGAGGGAGGGGGGAGAGAAGGAAGGAAGGAGCAGGTAGGCCTGTTAGTTTTGTCACCGTGGGCCTGGCTGGGAGGAAGAGCTGTGTTTACAAATTGCCAGCCTGATTTGGCTGGCTGTGATGGGCCTGAGAAATCTGTTCGCATTCGGAAATGACATCTACTATCCTCCAGAGCTGTCTTCCTGCTTCTAAATGATCACTATGGCCCAGGCGTCCTCTGGAGAGAGAGGCCCCATCTCCAGTGGACTATGAAAGGAAACCCAAGGAAAGAATGACAGATAAATAACACAAGCACAAGAGAAAAGCGTCATAGACTCACAGCCCGGGTACCTACAAGGTTTCAGAGTGGAGGGGGGTGAAGACTGGACCGTGGAGGGGCTCCCGGGGGCCTCCTCTGGGGCCTAGTGCCCGGGGGCCTCAGGGCAGAGGGAGCAGGCCGACGTGAGCTTGCGGCCGCCCAAGGCCGGTGTCCACCACCGCGAGCTCTTCCTGAAGGGGGAGGCAAGAAACATCTTCCATGTAGCTGGCACCAGCGAGCTTTCTGTCTGCGGCAGGCAGGAAAGTCATCTCTTGCCTCCCTCACTGACGGTGAAAACACGTGGATCGTGGCCAAGTGAACTAAAAATGCCCCTCTCTACCTGCGAGCTCAGTCCGGTCCCTCTGACAGCTGGGCGTGATGGACCACAGCGTCTGCTTCCAAGCCCGTGACTGTTTGCTTTGGATTCCCCTCCAGCACCCCAGTCCCAGGACTTGGGGCCTCGCAGTGAAAGCGGCTGGTTTCTGCGACCTTCTGAATCGACTTCTTGTGTCCCAAGGGCAAAGACCATGTTCAGGTTCCCAGCTGAAGCCCCATGTCTCAGCCACCTGTCTTGGGTTTGTGCTGCTGCTATTTTCCCAGGGTTTGGGGGAAGGATAGTCTAGAAGAGACAGCCTGGTATAAGGAACAGAAAAAGTAATGATCCCAGAATGGGCTGGACCCAATTTTGAATCCTGGCTCTGCAACACGCCGTTTGTGTGACCCTGGGCAAGTGTCGGCTCCCACGTGTCAGGCCCAGTGTGATTCCTTTGAGAGTCCTGCAGGCTCAGGATTTCAACCCACTTTGCACGAGTGCAGGTGGAAATGGATTTGAACCCGTGTTGGTCTGGCCACAGAGCAAGCACCTTCTGTTTCCTAGTCCACACTCCCGGTGCGGGGGGCCGGGGATGCGCCCCAGCACTGGCACTCCCGTTAGGTCCCCTTGTGCTCTCTCGGTGGGCCAGGTGAGGGGCGCTGAGGGACCTTCTGTTGACATTGTGGCATGGTTGTTTACACATTCTTTCACAGTTAGATCTCGAGGTTGCTTAAATTTTTTACTATCATAAACAAGGCTGTGTAAAGCATTCAAGATGGTAAGTCTTTTCTACACTCCTATTTCCTTATGAGACATATCTAAAAGCTGAATCACGAGGTCCCAGGGTATGAAAACTTCAGGCTTTAAGTAAAATACCTGTTGCCAAATTTTTCTCAAGAAGAGTTTCGGTGGCTTATACTTCCCTCACTCAGGGACCTTTTCCTGACAGCTGGAGGGCCTTTCTAAGTTAAGATCAGCTATTTTGATCCTTGGTTAATGCTGACAAAATACCCAATATGTGCATGTGTATGCTGGGGGAAGGGAGGGCTGCAAAATCATTTTCTATTAAAAAAGGAAGTCCTCAAATCCATCCTTTCTGTCCTCCTAAATCCCTTTGTACATAGGCGATGCACAAAGGCTATAAGGGAATTTGTTAAAACATTAAATTTGTTAAAAACATGAAAAAAAAAAACAAAGGAAAAAAAAAGTATCTTGCCAGGATGGAAAGGTTATGGGAGGCTTTCCTTTTCCTGCCAACCCATTTTTACTCGAAAAATGGAAGAGGAGGGGTATCTTATCCTTAACCAGAAGATGAACCCGACTCTCTTAGACAGTAAACGTATCAGTAGAGACACTGCCTGTCAATTAACTTTCAGGCTGGAAGAAATGGAAGTCCCTTTGATCCACTGGGGAACCCAAGTCCAAATCTGGCCCGTCCATCCTCTGGCCCAGGCAGGTTGGTGAGTTTGCTCTAGCCGCATGCCCTTGTGCAGGTGCCTCCCAGCTGTCCCTCTAAGCCAGCCTCGGAAGCCACGCTGGGATTCACCGCAGAGGAGGGGAGCTCCCGGCTGCTGAGGGGGCGCTCCTTGGAGCCCTGGTGCTTGAGCTCTGGCTGACTGTGCAAACCGGATTGGGAACGAGCCAGTAGTGTCTTTGAAGGACAGACGGGCGATGACCGGGGAAGCCCTGTTACTCAAAGCCCTGGGAGAGGAGGCGGTGGCCTTTACCAGATTACCTTCCGATTCTAGAGCCAGACACGGAGCTCGAACTCAGGAGCCTTGAGATCATGACCTGAGCCAAAGTAGCCCGCTTAACTGATTGAGCCACCCGGGCGCCCCTAAAATCAATTTTAAATTAATACATGTTCAGTGGGGGAAAAAAGTTGGATAGGAAAACTAAACAAGTACCAAGAAAAATGTAAAAAATGTAGTCTCTTCCATCAGGAAATCACTAACATCTGTTATGGCCTGAATTGTCTCCCCTAAAATTCCTATGTTGAAGTCCTCACCCCCAGTACCTCAGAATGTAAGCTTATTGGACATAAAGCCTTTGAAGAGGGGACTGAGTTAAAATGAGGCCATCAGGGTAGGCCTAATCTGATCTCACTGGCATCCTTATGAGAAGAGAACACAACACAGAGAGAGTCCAGGGGCGTGTACGGAGGGATCACCATGAGGGCATGATAAGAAGATGGCCGTCTGCAAGCCAAGGAGAGAAGTCTCAGAAGAGACCAGACCTGCTAACTCTCTCATCTTGGACATCCGGCCTCTGGTTCTCTGATCTTGAACAACCAGCCTCAGGAACTGTGAGAAACAAAGGTCTCTTGTTTAAGCCCCCCAGTGTGTGGTATTTTGTTATGGTGGCCTGAGCTAAGATGGCACCCCTGTCCTCTCTCACTCATGGTTTAATCACATGGGAGGCATTCTGTGCAGATGGCTTTCTACCATGTTTATTCACTTGCCTTTGCCCTGTGGGCACTTGTCTGCATCCCTGGCTCCCTGCTGAGCAGGAGGATAAGGTTCCATCTTTGTATCTGGGCGTTGGAGACATCCATGGATGGCCCTCGACCCAGTGAGTTTGCTAGACTCCTTCCCTCTCTTCTACTCTTGCCACCGGCCTCCCCTAAAGGTGCTTCCCCTGCCATCCTGACCTGCAGCTACGTCTCCAAGAAACCTACCAACAGTGCGTTTAGAAATCCACCTGTGTCCCCAGCACTTAGCATGGTCCCTCTACATACTCTGTTTTCAACCAGTTTTAGATGATAGTGACTTTTGAAAAAGTGAGGATTGAGGATTTGGGGCAGAGTTAAATTATTCATTAGCCTGTCTCCTGTTTCCATGGATATTAGAGAAAGGATACAAAATGATGACCAAGTTGGGTTTATCCCAGCCATGCAAGCCTGGTGAAGTGTTAGAAACAAAATCAACGTAACTCTATCAACAGAACGAAGGATTAAAATGATAAGATCATTTCAATAGATGGGAAAACCATTTCACAAAGTTTGACATCCTTTCATGGTGAAGACTGTCGGCAAATTAGGAGCAGTAGGGAATTTCCTCCAACAGTAAAAGACATTTTCAAAATTCCTATGGCCCGGATCTCACTTAGAGGTGAAAGCTTGAATTTCCTGAGCCCATTCACTCCTCCCTGGGAGTGAAGCTTTCCTGACCCCCTGACCAGGTTAAATGTCCATTATACACCACCCCCCTTCCCATTATACATTTTCCTCCAGAGCAGTGGTCACAATGGTGATTGAAACCGTGTTTGTGCTCCTATTTGGTCCCTGTTCCTTTTCTCATCTGGGCCATGAGCTCATTGATGATGGCATTCTGCCACTTGGCACTGAGCTGTGTCCACACCAGACTGAACGAGTGACTGAGTGACTGGTGGGCATGGGCCTGCTTGCAGAAAGCTCAAGGACTGGGGCAGAAGATGCAACAAATGAGCACATTTGTATCCCTGTGAACTCTGCAAGAAAGCCCGCACTTGTGGTTCGCTTGGGGCCGCTCCCCAACGGAGAATGGAAGCTAGCGCTTGACTTCTGGCTCGAGGCTGTTGGGGGTCATCCAGACCTATCACTGCCCGCCCCCCAAAGCAGATGACGTTACTGGGGCCCGGATGTGAAGCATGTTACACCAAAAGAACCACAAGGCCTAGTTCAGAAAGAATAGTTGTGATAACTGCAGAGGGCGTCTGTGTGCAGCAAGTTCAAGGTGGTGGGTCTTTCTAATGAACACCCTGGGTGGACGTCTGCAGTTTGGAAGAGCTGGCGGGATGCGGTGACTCCTAGGACCCTGGGGCAGAGCCCCTGCCGCCTAGGCTGCCTGCCCACCTGCCTTTACCCTGGTTGTCAGCAATCTGGCTCCTCTGTGCACAGTCACCAGCCCAGGACACAGGCCCTGGCCTAACCCCTTCTCCTGTCTGGAGGTGGACTTTCTCTTTCTTTCCAAGAATGAGGAGGCAGCTCCACACTGGTAAAGGGGAGCAGCACCAACTCCAGGATTTCTCCATCCGATGGTTGTTGGGGGCAGGGGCAGGGGCAGGGCTAGAAGCTGAAGCTGTACTGGCACAGACTGTTCGAGATTGAGAAGCCGGCCGCTGTCCCCCCTGAAGGATGAGCGGCCAGGGCAGGAGCTGGGAAGGGCCAGGAGAAGCCAGGGCTCCTTGGAGTGGCCCCTGGAGAAGTGTGTAAGGGAGAGGTGAGTATGGAAGAGGAGAGGTGAATAAGGAAGAGGAGAGGTGGACTCTGGATTAAAAGGTGAGACAGGCAGGCGCCCCAGCTGTCCGGGGCACGTCCTGGTAGGCTCGTGCCTCTGCTCACCAGCCTGGACATGTTTCTACTCTCTTCTTTTATTTATTTATTTATTTATTTATTTATTTATTTATTTACTGTGGTGTGTGTGTGTGAGTGAGAGAGAGAGAGAGAGAGAGAGAGCAGGGGAGGGGCAGAGAGAGAGAGAGAGAGAGAGAGGGAAAGAGAGAATCCTAAGCAGGTTCTGCACTGTCAGCACAGAGCCTGATGCAGAGCTCGAACTCACAAACCACAACATCATGACCTGAGCTGAAGTCAGATGCTCAACCGACTGAGCCACACAGGTGCTCCATTTATTAATGAGGGAACCAGTAAGATGCTACAGCCAGTCCAAAGGAGAATTGAAAACACCACAAAGTCATTGGCAGGTGGGAATGCTGAAGGGAATTTACAAGTGGATGCAAAACTGACACTGGCCCCTGGACGGAGTCCATTTGTGTGTCTATGGACAAGAATGGTGTGCATTCCAATGGGTGTTCTACAACTTCCTGAGCTGTCAAATAGATCCCAGATAAGGAAGGGCAGGGAGGGCCAGGAAGAGTATTCTTTCTTGTCCATTTTTTTGCAGATTTGGGGAGGGGTGAGAGCAGAAGAAAATCTGGGCATCTACTTCACCGAAACGAGAGAGCTAAGGCAGGAGGCAGGCTTAAGACAAATAATGACAAACCAGTGCACTGGACTCCCTGATATACGTGTGAAGAAGAAGTGGGCACTGGGAAGAGAGAAGGAAAGGGATAAATAGGAAGTAAATAAGTTTGTAAATAAGAGTTTATAAAGGGAATAAATAAATAAAAAGATAAACAAGAGGGAAAGAGAAGAAAGAAAGAAAGAAAGAAAGAAAGAAAGAGAAAGAAAGAAGGAAGGAAAGAAAGAAAGAAAGAGAAAGAAGGAAAGAAAAAAAGAAACAAAGAAAGAAAGAAAGAAGAAAGAAAAATAAAGAAGGAAGGAAGGAAAGAAAATGAAAGAAAGAAAAAGAGAAAGAAAGAAAAAAGGAAGGAAGGAAAGAAAGAGAGAATGAAAGAAGGAAGGAAAGAAAGAGAGAAAGAAAGAAAGAAAGAAAGAAAGAAAGAAAGAAAAGGAAATAGACAAGCAAATAAATAAGAAGTAAGAGGAGGCCTAGAGGAGGTAAGAGAAGCACCATTTTGCTCATTCACTCCTTGGCTCATTTCCTCGTTCATTCACTGAACAATGTACGGGGGCAGTGTGTCCACCTTGGAGTACAAGTTCAACCAGGTGCACTTGACCCTTACCACCCACATCTTAGGGGGAAGGATAACACTGTGTGGTTGATGGGGTAATGGCCCCAGAGTTGTCCATGTCCTACTCTCTGGAATCTGTGAATGTTACTATACATGGCAAAAAGGATTTTGCAGATGGGATTAAGTTCAGGATCTTGAGACGGAAAGATTATTCTGCATCATCTGAATAGGTCTGATGTACTCACAGGGGTCCTGATAAGAGGGAGGCAGGTGATCAGCGTAGGGGAAGGCAAGGTGATAACAGAAGCCAAGATTGGCTTGATGTGGCCACAAGCCCGGGAGTTGTGGCAGGCTCTCAAAGCTGCAGGAGACAAGGAACACTTTCTCCTCTGGAGCCTCCTGAGGGAACCAGCCCTCTTGCACCTCCCCTGTAGCTCTGTAGGATTCAGACCTCTGACGTTTAGAACTGGAAGAGTATAAATTTGTGTTGTTTTCTGCCATTAAGTCTGTGGTGATTTGTTATGGCAGCAATAGGACACAGACACACACTCTGAACAAGTGCACTGTAGCACAATTGCCATCCAGAGCCCTCTGATGGGGAAAATGGAGCTGCCACCTGGTGTCCTGGAGCAGAAGGATCCCTGAGGGTTTTGGAGGACTTGGTCAGCAGAGTATCGGGCTTACTTTGGGTAGGGTGGGAGGGATGATGGGGTCCCAAAGTGTACCAAGGAGGGAATAATCTTGCAGAGGCCTGGAAGCAATGTTCTCTGACATATCAGGGGCAGAGGGAGGCTAGAGGCAGGGACCACTAATGTGTGGTTGTGGTGGTTTGTGCAGGGCGTACAAGCCCAAACCCCATGACTGGGGTGAAAAGGCAAAGGGGAAGAATTTGCAAGAATTTTAGAAGGCCTTTGTAGGAAGGCGGGTGCTATATAAATTCAAGGTGGTGGTTTTAGACCAAGAGCTTAAAACCATTAACTAATCATTTGAAATAAGCATTAACTTGGGTGGGTGGCACCATGGAACTAGCTGGTGGCCTCCCCATGAAAGGTGCCCCAAACTCCCTTCTCTTGGTGTCCTTAGTAAAGGTGAACTTAGAGGCACCCACATTGCCTGACAGAGTCTGTTAATGACTGGGTAAAAAGAAAAGTCAAATTCACCACTGCCTTGATTCTGTGACTAGCCTAAAACTCTCTTAAAACATCTAGAAACCATTTTGTTCATCTATACATCTGACGGCCACACAGGCAGAAACCTTAGTAACTGTGGACCAACTGCATACAGCCTGTGAAATCGATGGTCATTGTGGACATCATGATTGGCCGAGTTGTGCTTCTTGGAGTATTAGTGGTCTGCCTGCCCATTTGCTACCTAGGAAGCATGTCTTTTGGCCAGCACATGGGGTACTTAGTTGTGATTGTTTATTTGCTCTTTAATGCTCAGATCTCCCATGATGAACGTTTGTGAGCCAAATTACTTGGCGGGAGACTTTGGTGTCATGGCCAAATGGGGAAAAGCAGAATCAGTGTCTTCTAACAACTCTCCTCCCATTGGCCCTCTCCTCTTTCTGCTTGCATAACATGTCCTTTCCACAGTCCTAGTGTCTGTCAAACACACCAGAACAGCCGGTCCCGTGGCTCAGATTCTCTCCCCTGGGCCTGATCCTGCATTGGCTCATGCTTCTTTCCTGGATGGTATGTGATGGACCCTTTCTCTTGATTCCCCATATTCTTCACCTAAATTTTCTGTTTCTTATTAATTTATCATTTGTAGTGTTGGTTCTGTTTGGGGGATGCTTGAAAGCTGCATCTGGTCTCACAATGAGTGAGGGATCCACACTGGAATCCTCATGGAAGTGAGTTTTGGATGATTTATAACCCATACAGTGGAAAAGTCTAGAACTGAGGGATGTAGGCCAATATGAAAGACCCGCAGCTTTCAGAGCCATCTGCCCGAGGGGTCATATCCCTGGGCGGCAAGAGGTCCCCACAGGAGTGCTTTGTAAAGTTTGCTCTAATCATTCTGACAAACATTTAATTTCAGTCTCTTTTATTTTTTTTAAGTTCACTTATTTATTTTGAGAGAGAGAGAGTGTGTGCACACATGTGTGTGCATGAGAGCAGGGGAGGGGCAGAAAGAAAGGGAGAGAGAGAATCCGAAGCAGGCTCTGCACTGTCAGCACAGAGCCTGATGTGGGACTTGATCTCACAAACCGTGAGATCATGACCTGAGTTGAAATCAAGAGGTGAATGCTTAACTGATGAGACCATCCAGGCATCCCTAACTTCAGTCTCGCTTAGAGTCAGTACCATGTCCTGAAAAATTTAGGAAGTGCCCACAAGCATCCTCTCCCTATGGCCTGCTCACACAAGGAGCTGAACTTGAATGCGTTTTGTGCACCTCCCACATTCTCAGCTTTCCATGTTGGGCCAAGTGTGTTGCTGATCATGCAGGGATCAGCCTTTATCTGGACATTGACACTCCTTATACATGTGACAACTAAAGTTATTTTCTAAAATCAGTAAGCACCACATTCCTTCATTCTGCTTACTAGGCCATGCTCTTGTCCAGGGAATCATTGTTTTCCTCTCCTGGAATAGATTAGATTAGAATAGAGTAGGTCTTTCCATCTTCTATTTCCTCCTCCCCTGGGATGATGATAGGCATCAGGATGAGGGACTCTGCATTTTCACGGGCGTTTGTGTTCTGGTTGACACTGAGATGAGGTGGGTTCATGGTACCCCATGTTGAAACAGGTCTTGCTGAGGCTTGTTGGAAGTAGGTCGCCCCATATACCCTGGATTTGTTGGAGCCCCAATTTAGAAACAATTTCTTGGCAATGCTCTTGATCTCTTGATCATATGTGTTGTAATTAAGTAGGTACAAGAATTTCAGAGCCTTGGAGACCCAAGACCTTCCATAGAACGAGCATGCATATTGTCTCCTACATAAGGAATGCTATTGGGGGTCCAATGACTGGGGCTCATGATAACCAGATGACTTGAATCAAGAATGTGAGTCAGGAAGTGAAATTCAGGAGGGGTGGATTGACTGTGTTGGTCTGTGGCCTCAAACACAGGCCTTTCCTGTCTCTCTTCCTTTGACAGAAGGTCTGTCTGGCTATGGTTTCATAATGTTGGGTGCCCTGTCTATTACCGCATGAAGAGCCTGGGGGCTGGAAGCTATGGGCTGAAGAGGACTGTGGGGGGTCTCCAAGGCCCCGTCCACATACCCCACCTGCAGACCAGAGTGGTCAGGGCTTGGGTAGGTTGCAAATGATGGAAAACCCAAAAGGGAGAAGTTTGCAAGAATTGGGGTTTGCTCTTTCTGCCTGCGAGAAGTCTGAGTTGTTGGAAGTTCAGGGCTGTGTTGGAGGTTTAGGGATGCTGACGCTGAGGCTTTGATGGCTTCTTTGACCTTCTCCTTAGGGTCATCTAGAAGGTGGCTGATACGGGTGGTGTGGGTTGGAGGGAGCGGTGGGCCATGTGGCTGGCACACCCTCTCTACCTGGTCATTCTGTTATGCAGGCAACCGTTTTGCGAAGAGTTAAAGTGCACTCATGCCAATGGGCCAGACTGGATTCCCAGGTGGGAAAGGGAAGTCCCAAGGCATGTGGGAGTTTTGGTGGGACTCATACTTCTTATGCTCCCGTGAGCTCCTCAGTCGTCCTGCTCAACAAGGCCAATGTCATCCTTTCCAACACAGTCGCCACCTGGCACTCTGTTCAACACCTAGATGCACCTGAGCCCTTGGCCTTACAGAGCTCACCCTGACTGCAGACAACACAGTGTTGAGGTGAAGGTGGAAGCAGTGGTTATCTAGGGAGGCCCAGCATCCTGACCCTTGGGAATTGCCATGGGACAAGACGGTGGCACGGCCCCCACCACTCGTTTTCGCTTACTGCTTTTATCTGTTTTGCCTTCAAAACTTTGCCTCTCCTTCTTCCCTCCCACCTCTGCCTTGACTGTTCAGTTCAAGCAGGCTGAGTCACCATGCATCGCCGCACCCCTGCCCTTCCCTTTCCCTTTCCCTGGGTGATTAAGGAGAAGCCACCGCAATTTAACAAGACTCATGTCCCGGAGGCAGGCACCAATCTCAGGCCCTGGAGTCAATGGCAAGAAATGCACCTTGGTTTTTCTTTCACATAATTTAATTTCTCAGGCTCCCATTCTGCACAGGCAGAGGAAGCTTATTCTTGGTCAGTTGGCATCCTCTGTCTTTCCTGAGCATGTGCCCAGTGCTGAGGGCTGGGCTGGTCGCCTGGCCCTGACGCCAGAGTCTCTCCACTTGAATTCGTAAGATGCTCTCCTGCCAGTTCTTGGTCATGGGGCCCTGCTGGTCACTGCTGTTGTCTCTTGTTCTTGCTTGATCCCGACTCTGCTTCAAGCCTGCTCTCTCTGGGCCTGGGAAGTTCTCAGGAGATCCCACCCCTCCTAGGGGAGTCGTGTGAACGTCACATGACCCAACTTCACATGTTGGGTCTGGCTTGCCAATTCTGAACCATTAAATAGGTATTTATTCTGCGTGCCTCTCCTGGGGAATTTGGGGTTTGCTCCACCCAGGGCTTTGCCTTGGGGTCTGAGATTATCTTTCTGCTTCTTGATCACCAAAAGGGCAGGGTGAGTATGCATGGCACATGCTTTGGGGCACAGGACTTTCCCAGAATCCTCCCCTCTGCTCAGGTGACCACTGCACAACTGAAGTCAGAGACTTACTTTGTAAGGTCACACATTCCTCCTGGACCCTGGTTTTATCCCGGGACCTGAGATTTAAACTCAAAGGGAAAGGGAAAGGCTTCCATTTCCTCTGCTAAGTCATATTTGGCAGAAACAGGGAACACGGAATGACCCCATTACATGACCTGGGAGAGGAGCCTTGGGAGCGGAAGAGCCCCATCGATACCTCAAGAAATTCCACCAAATCTGTGTGAGAGGAAGACAGAAAGGAGGGCGAAGAGAGGTTTTTCCCTTTTAATACAACACAGATTAAAGTTTGGGCTGCTTTGGTCCTTTAGATGGCAGAGAATTTCAGAATATATGAGTAAAAATAAACTCACTTTTCAATGCTCTTGGGGTCCCTTTTTTGGATGATCAGAAATTAAGAAACTTAGTCACACTATTTTACTTAAAATATATTTGTTGAACTTGTAAAGTGATCTGCTAGGCTATCGAACTTTTTAGGTGCACCCAAAATAACACCCTATTTCTGAAACCACCGTATTTTACACTTTCACTTCCCACATGCACCAGCTCGGTGACAAGAAACCATCTGAACAATGTGCGGAATTGAGGTTCTCGGAAACACACCCGGGACCTGTTGTTCGCAGCGTGTCTGCTCAGCCGCTCCTTCTGTCCGACGTGTCCCCATCCTGTTCACCACCCGTGCCCCCCCCCCCCCCCCCCCCCCCCCCCCCCCCCCCCCCCCCCCCCCCGCAAAATGCCGCCTCTTCTTCAGGGACCAGCTCTTGGCGCAGTCTTCCGACATCACCTGGCTGCCCTCCTCCCTCCTGCCAGCAGGAAAAGCGTTCTCTGCCTGTGTTCCGTCCTCCATTAGAGCATCTCTCACTGGATTAGAGACACAGGGTCACCCGAGTGCCCCCTTCCTCTGTGTTGTTGCCGTCTATGGTTTACACACCTCTTAGGTGTAGTGCCTAATGTTTTAGGTCCTCAGAATCTGAAAGTCTCCCCTAACCCTACCTGTTGAAAAAAGTGTTATCCCAGTGTGCGTGGGTAGATTCTTTAGGTCCTGGGCATCTGAACTTGCTCTGGGCTAACATCTGTTTTGATGGGATCGCGACTGTGAGAAGAGAGGGGCGTGCAGCTATCAGTTTCCCTAAGGGTAAGCTACTTCTTTCTCAGGGCCAGCTCTTTATTTCTCAATCTCCAGGGCTAATGTCATGCCAGACATGTAGTGTCATGGGCTGAAAGTGTATCCCCCCCAAAATCTTTAAGTTGACATCCTAAATCCACATCGGAATGTGACCTTGTTTAGAAATAAGGTAGTTGCCGACGTGATTAGGTAAGACGAGATCACACTGGAAGTAGGGTGGGTCCTGAATCCAGTACGATCGGTCCTTCTGAAAAGGGGACACCTGGACACAGACATGGGAAGACGAAGGCGGAGACTGGGGAGACGCTTCCGCATCCAAGGAACCCCAGAGATGGCAAGCAGATCACCAGAAGCTGAGCTAGAGGCATGGAAAATAGATTTTCCCTCAGGGCCCTCAGAAAAAAATCAACCTTGCTGGTATCTTGATCTTGGACTAGTGGGCTCCAGAACTGTGAGACAATAAATTTCTGTTGTTTACCCCCAGTCTGTGGTACTTTGTTAAAATAGTCCCATAAAGGAATACACCCCGTATATCTTCTGAGTAAACAGTAATCAAGCAAATGAATGAACGAATGAATGAAACTTTCCAGTAGCAAAGACCCACTGAATAGCATCTCATGCCAACTCACGCACCAGTCCACACTTGTCCGATGACCTTAACGTTGGGAGAGCCATGTTCCTGGGCAACTGGTTGAATTATGTGATGTGAATATGAAATATCGGGTATCCCACAGGCTTACTGATAATTAATGAGATGACCTTAAGGGTGTGGGGTAGCAGTGTGAGAATCTGTGCTTCTAAGAGGGTCTCGGATTTTTTAAAAATGGAGGATGGAACAAATGAGAAACTTTTCAGTCTGTGACGTGTATTAATATGAAGTTATTTTTGAACGTTTTATTCTTTCAGGAAAATACTTGTTTTTTCAGGGCAGTTTTATTAAGGAGCATACCCATCAGGGCCTGAGTTGTGTTAAGAGATCTCCCCTGACTCCAGCAGGCTGGTTTTGATCTGAGCCTCCAGGCTGCTGTATCAGCACTTGGCAGGATGGGGTGGGGTGGGGTATTTACAGGGTTGAAGACCAAGGTGGGATCTCACACCTCAGTCCTCACTCATCGGTGCCATTTAGCTGTTGTTCGCACCCCCTGCCCCTTGTACCCAGATGTAAGGAGTCCTCGTCATTCGTTTTTATCTGTGCCTCTCATCCAGTTCACTGATGCCATCCAAGTGAATGTTTTATGTTAGAGCAGTGTTATGGGTTACATTTGAAAGGTGTTGTGGGTTAACCCCTGAAGATGCTGCCATCCTAACCTCTCGTACCTACGACTGTGACCTTGTATGGAAATAAGGACTTTGCAGACAATTCAGTTACGATGAGGTATTAGGGTGAGTCCTAATCCGGTATGACTGGTGTCCTTACAAAAAGGGAGAATGTGGACACACACACTCACACGCCCACAGGGATTGCGTCATGTGAACATAAAGGAGGAGATCGAGACATGCATCTACGGCCAAGGAATGCCACAGATTGCCAGCAACCCCCCACGAGCGAGGAGAGAGGCATGGACACATTCCCCCTCACAGCCCTCAGAAGGACCCTAAAGACACCTTGATCCTGGGCATCCAGCCTCCAGAACTGGTTTCGTCTCCATGGTTGAAGCCAGCCATCTGTGGTACTTTGTTACAACGGCCCTAGTGCACTAGTAGAGGAAGTGATCTGAACGTTTCTGGCCACGGACAGTGGCTCATTTGGAAGAAGGTTGCCAATTGGCCCTTTCCCATATCTGAGCATGTCGCATTTGAAGAAACAATTCTGGGCTGTTTGAGGATGCTTGCAAGTGCCTGTCTTAGTCACAGACTTTTTCAAGTCACGCCGTGAAGAATTTATTTACATATATATATTAATGTTTATTTATTTTTGAGAGAGAGAGAGGTAGAGTGAAAGGGGGACAGAGGATCCAAAGTAGGCTCCAGGCTGACAGCAGAGAGCTCGATGTGGGGCTCGAACTCACAAACCATAAGATCATTACCCGAGTCGAAGTCAGACACTCAACAGACTGAGCCACCCAGGTGTCCCTGAAGAATTTGTTTTTAATAGCAGTCTTTTCTTTCCTGGCTTTATTCCCTTCTCTTTTGTTTCCTTACTTGCCTCTCATTCTTCCTGGCACATAGACTGCCTACTATTAATGACGAGAAGTGCTTTGGTCTGGTCCTGCTGAGAGATGAAGGAGAAGCACAGAGTCAAAGCAGGTTGTTGCGGTCTCAGTGGCAAAATCCTTATGTTGAAGCCCAACCCGCCATGTGATGGTATTTGGAAATGGGGCCACTGGCAAGTAATTAGGTTTAGATGAGGTCATGTGGGTGGGGCCTCTTATAAGAAGAGGAGGAGACTAGAGCCCTCTCTCTTTCCTTTGTGAGAAAGCGGCCGTCTGCAAGCCAGGAAGAGGGCTCTCACCAGACACCGAACCTGCTGGCACCTTGATCTTGGACTTCCAGCCTCCAGAACTGTGAGAAATAAATGTCTGTTGTTTAAGCCACTTGGTCTGTAGTATTTTGTTACAGCAGCTGGAGCAGAGTAAGACAGAAGCTTTACTTTTTTGCTCCAAAGGGGCTGGCCCTCCCGGGATGGAGGAGAGAGTTGTGAATGCTGGGTTTTGAATCTGACCACTAATGACTGGCTGCTAAATCAGAGCAGGGACATACTAGCTGTGCCAAAAAAGAGACAGGGTGTTTTCCAGCCTCTGTTGAGTGGGTTTAGAAACTCAAACACATGTGAATTCTCATAGCCCCACAGACTTAAGCTAGCTTCACCCCAATTGGAGAAAGCCAGTCCCCTGCCTGCCTTCCTCAAGCACTACCTCGTTCATGTGCCAGAGGGTTCTGGGACCTCAAGGATGTGTCATCGTTGAGACCCGGCAGGCAAGAAGCCCACCACCTCTTATGCAAGCATGCGTTAAGGGAAAGGGGGATGCAAAAGGTATCATTAGTGGCACAAGGGAGGGACCATTCGTTTCTAGACATGTGACATCTCTTCCAAAGATGTTGCCAGATGTTTCCTTCTCGGAGCCCATCCCCAGAACTTCAGTAAAGGTGGAGACTATGGAGACTCTAAAAAAAACTTGACATGTAGGGGTGCCTGCGTGGCTCAGTCAGTTGAGTGTCTGACTCGTGGTTTCGTCTCAGGTCATGATCTCACGGTTCATGAGTTCAAGCCCTGTGTTGGGCTCTGAGCTGACAGTCTGGAGCCTGCTTGATATTCTTTCTCTCTTTTCCCCTCTCTCTCCCCCTCCCCTGCTCATGCTCTCTCTCTCTCTCTCTCAAAATAAATATCTAAATTAAAAAAAAACCATTGACATGGATAAACTTTCCACAGAATTCTATGAAGTAGGTAAGTTTGCATCATTTCCCACCCCCCATCCCCCGCCAGCTTACAGCCTGAATATTTTGCTTTTGCAAATAAGTTTGATTCTGTTCAAAACCTGTCTATTCAGTACCTACTCTTTGTAAGCAGTGGGTTAGATCCCAGGGAAGATAATCACACGTGGGACATGGTACATGCCCTCAAGGGGACAGTCTTGTGACGGGGAGAGGCCATGCACAGAAAAATTACATACAGTGTGAGGCTGAGTGTCCAACACAAGTTACAGAGGATGGAGCAGGGAGAGGCCAGGTGCCCAGAGCACTGCCTTGGACGACACCTTGGGCGTGGCCTAGAGGATCGAGGACAGTCTCATCCAGTGAGGGTGGGGGGCTCCTCTGCATCTTGACAGGTGGGGAGATTTTAGAGAGAACTGGGAGGCCTTCTGGTTGTGCAAGAGGAGTCTGGAGGCAGCTGTGTGTTTGGGTTTGCTGGGGTGCTGGGAGCAGAAATCTCATGATGGGGTGTAAGACTTGAGACGTACACAGACAGAGATAGTTTCTGCCTTGGGAACAGATAGGATTCAATTTTGTCTTCCGGGTCCCGGCCGTGAGTAGCCTACAAGGTGTTTGGGGCCTAGAGGTGACATATCCCACAACCAAGTTGTAGGGAGGTCAGTCGGGTGGCAGAGTATGAGAGCCAGGAGACGGGAAGGGGAAAGAAGAAACGCACGAAACATGCCTCAGGACTCAGGGGCCAGCTGGACGCGCAGACCTGGAGTGAAGGGCAAGGGGGTAAGCTCCCTGAGCCTCTGCATCCTTGACCAAATTCGACATGGATGGCATTAAAGCATACCGAGCTTGTCCCCTCTCGGTGCTTGTTCCCTTTCCATAAATATTCGTATTTAAAAACCCATTTCTTGGGGGCACCTGGGTGGCTCAGTCGGTTAAGCCTCTGACTCTTGATTTCAGCTCAGGTCATGATCTCACGGTTTGTGAGATCAAGCCCCATTTTGGGCTCTGTGCTGACACAGTGGAGCCTGCTTGGGATTCTCTCTCTCCCTCTCTCTCTGCCCCTTCCCCGCTTGCGTCTCTCTCTTTCTCTCTCAAAATAAATAAATAAACTTTAAGAACAAAACAAAACAAAAACAAAACAAAACAAAAAACCCATCTCTTGCTTTCATAATGAATAGGGGCTGAATTCCACACCCAGAGGGGACTGTCTCGTTTATACTCGCTTCATGGTAAATGGCACTGAGGACATTTTTTTTTTTAATTTTTTTCAACGTTTTTTATTTATTTTTGGGACAGAGAGAGACAGAGCATGAACGGGGGAGGGGCAGAGAGAGAGGGAGACACAGAATCGGAAACAGGCTCCAGGCTCCGAGCCATCAGCCCAGAGCCTGACGCGGGGCTCGAACTCACGGACTGCGAGATCGTGACCTGGCTGAAGTCGGACGCTTAACCGACTGCGCCACCCAGGCGCCCCGGCACTGAGGACATTTTTAAAGACACAGAAACTTCCTTTTCCATTTTAATCAGTAATAACTTTTACTTTGGCAAATGGAGGAACGATTGAATGCTATTTTCTCAAACCTCCCTGACAATGCAGAGATACCCACTGGGGAGCCTGGGAATCTATTTGGCAGAGGGAGCATCTCCTTTTATTCCCGTACGGGGAGAGACATAAATTTGGGGAGTGCTTGCAACCTTCCCTAGGTTTCTGTGGCCCACGTTAACAATCTTCTCAAGTGCATTTCAAATTCTCTTTCCAATGAGCTGCAAAAGTACTTAAACCATTTATTTGCTCTGGTCCTGAAATCAGAGATACTTAGTAAACCCCCAAAGTGCCTGAACCATGAGGAGCCGAAGGTAAAATGACATGTTTAAAAGTTGCCGTAAATGCTGGCAACTGGACGTGATGATAAATCTGAGCCGTTTCACGTGGTCAGTTGGGTCAGTAATAAAAGACGTGAACTTAAAATATATTTCTTCTTGCCTTTCATGGCTATAAAGATCAATAAATTTTGTAAAATTTAAAGATAAAGCGTGAGACATTTTGGAGTTTATGTGAATGGCTTGCATCGTGACAGTAACCATGTCGTGGCCCTTGGAACAGGGTAATTTACAGCTGATGGTTTCTTGGCAAAATATATATGCATTTTGGAGGTAATATTTAAAAATCACCGAGCGCGTGGTTTCTGATAAAATGCATAACTCGGGTGCTTGGAGTTGTTTTATAGGAAAAATATGAATGCGCATCGTGCAGCTAGAGTCCGGGCACGTCGCCCCTCCCTTGGGAATTACAAGGATGGAAACCTGGCTCCCGACAGGGAGTGATAAAGTGTGCCTGTGGAAAATGAGTCCTGGATTTGAGCTCAGTGCCAGAGTGCTCCGAAATTCAGGGCTCTCCCAGGACTGTCTGCATTGTTCCTGTCTCTGCTGGGACCCCTTGAAGCTGCAGGGGCAGGCAGGGCAGGGGAGGGAAAAGATCCCTTCTCTTTGGGAGGGAAGACTCCCTGCCTGAAAGGGAGACCTTGGGGCATGTGCTGTCACCATGTCAGTGGGTGCACTGGGCCCCCAACCTCCACCCAGACTCGAAGACTTGCTCTCTGACACTTGCTTTGAGAAGACCAGGGAGAGTGATGGAGATTGGCCTTCACACCCAAATTCTGCTTCACGTGGAGGCCCATGGGTTCTCTTTGTGTAGGGCCGTGTGCCTGTTGGAGGGCTAATGCACGCTCATGCTAGTTGCCACAGCACTCTGCCCCTGTTTAGAACAACGTCTTTCCGGGTAGAGGGCCTGGGTGAGCCTGGAAACTGTGAGCTCTCCAATTAGCTATTCAGTGTTAACTGGTATTTCATCGTAATGGTGAAGATGGGTTGAGGGAGCGTTGAGAGTTGAAAACAAGGTGACTGACCTAGTTACATGGGCTGGGGGTGACAGTCGGGGAGAGCCTTTTTGAGATAATGGTACGCGATGTCTGAAGGATGCTGTGGGAGGTATAGGGAGGAGAAGGAGTCTCAGGCAGAACAACAGTGCCTGCGGTGGCCCTGGGGGAGGAAGGGGTTTGGCGTGTAGGACCAACGGAGGTGGGTGGGACACAGTGTGGGAGGTTAGAGGGGTGTAGTACAAGGCTGCGGGGAAAGGCAGGGGCCAGGCCCGAGAACGTTGGGTATCCAACAAAGGATTTCAGCAGGAGAGTGGTGTGAACAGATTTGCATCATAAGAACATTGCTCTGGGTTCTGCATGGAGAAGAGATCGGGGGTGGGAGACCCGTCAAGGCTATAGCAGTAGACCCAACAGGAGGTCAGGGAGCCTGGACTCAGAAGGTGGCCATAGAGTCAGAGAGGATCGTAAGAACATTGCTCTGGCTTCTGCATGGAGAAGAGATCGGGGGTGGGAGGGTCGAGTGTCAGAAGCAGTGAGACCCATCAAGGCTATAGCAGTAGACCCAACAGGAGGTCAAGGAGCCTGGACTCAGAAAGTGGCCATAGAGTCAGAGAGGAGTGGACATATTCAAGGTGTCTTTGGTGATAGCATTGACAGATGTGGTTAGTTCTTTTTTTTTTTTTAATATTTATTTGTTTTTGAGAGAAAGAGAGGGACAGAGAGAGAGCACAAGCAGGGGAGGGGCAGAGAGAGAAGGAGACAGGGGATCTGACAGCAGAGAGCCCGATGCAGGGCTTGAACCCACCAACTGTGAGATCATGACCTGAGCCAAAGCCAGATGCTCAACTGACTGAGCCACCCAGGTGCCCCAGATGTGGTTAGTTCTTGATCTGACATCGTCTCTATTCATCGCTTTCTTGCACCTTCCTTGCCAGTGACAATCACTCTAACCCGTGCGGCTTCTGGTTGTAGGAAGGGAAATGGTCACACATCCCCAAAGGTGTGTGCCCTTTCACTGCCTCACACCCACCTGCACAATCTCCCATAACATACACTTGCGAGCCAAGTTGCCGACTAAGGTTTATTCCCTCTTGGATTCCAGTATTTGTCAGGATAGACTGAGTTTTGCTGCAGTAACAGATTTTCCCATAATCTCAATAGCTTAAGATAACAAAGGTTGGTGGTTGTGAATGTGTCAAACGAGTGCGGTGCTCTGCTCCACACTGTCACTCAGGGACCAAGGCTAGTAAGAGCACCTCTGCATTGAGAAGAGACACTCATGAGCCTCTTCCTTGTGTGTCCCTGCCACTCAAGGTTCTTCCAGAACTAACAGCCATGACCCCTGTTTTACTACAAGGAGGCTGGGAGGGGCACCTGGGTGGCTCAGTCGCTTAAGCGTCTGACTCTTGACTTCGGCCGAAGTCGTGGTCTCCCAGTTCATGAGTTTGAGCCCCATGTTGGGCTCTGTGCTGACAGCTCAGAGCCTGGAGCCTGTTTTAGATCCTATGCCTCCCTCTCTCTCTGCTCCTCCCCTGCTCACGCTCTGTCTCTCTTTGTCTCTCAAAAATAAATGAACATTGAAAAAAAATTTAAAAAGAAAAGGAAGCTGGACCATGTAGGGGAGCTCCTGCAATGCTGGATAATGAAATGAGACATTTGGTGGGTATTTCTGTTTCTGCCACAAGCCCAGATTCAAGACACAGGAGACCCAATTAGGGGAAATCCAGAGAGAAAAGGATTCATAACTTTGCACACAGTGCAGGGGAGGTGGTTCTATTGCGGAGGGGCTAGTGTCCCAGAGCTTGGAAAAAAATGCGTAGAAGAAGAAGAAATAAGAATTTCCCTTTTTCTTCTGTCACCTCACAATATTTAGTAATAGCTTAGTTTGTTTACAACAGTACATAATGCCCCCCCCCCACCCTGCCAAAGCCGTGTCTGATGGGGCCACCACAGGCCCTGTGGCCTGGGGTCTCGCCTGGATCCCCATCTACCCTTCCCCAGGCGCGGCACAGCGTGGCTCCAGATGGCCCCCGGGGATTCCTGACTGTGGTCCCCGCCTCCAGGCTGTGCTGGATAACCAACGTTGTGGAGAAGACAGTGTGCCTCCTGAGGCTTGGTCATACAAGACTTTACCCCTTTTGCCATGCTGTGTGGATGGCACAGATAGTCTGCTCTGGGGAAAGCTGGCCGCGGTCTTGTGAGGACACTCCGGTAGCCCCTTCTGGAGAGGGCAACGCGTCAAGGCCGAGGCCTCGTGCCAACGGCCAGCATCCGCGTGCCAGTGCTGTGTGGGCACCTCCTCTCATTGGAAGTGGACCCTCCTGTGCCATCGGGGCTTTCGGATGACCGCGGCCCTTGCTGACATCTGCCCGCAATCTCAAGAGACACCCCGAGCCCGACGTCCAGCTAAGCCACTCCCGAATTCCTGACCCCCCCTAAATTTTATGAGACAACCAAATGTTTGTTGTTGTTAAACCTCTAAGTTTTGGATTAAATTACTATGTGGCAATGGAAAACTAATACACCCCAAATTCATCAGACTGCTCCTTCTGCCCCTGTGGGCTTCCACCATAGGACATTTCCAGACTCTCCTGTGGACTTGGCTGCCCCAGCCTTTGTGTCCCCACAGCCTGCGGCTTTTCACTTGGCTTCACTTTATTTCTATTCAAAAAATTTTTTTTCTTAACGTTTATTTATTTTTGAGAGACAGAGAGTAACAGAGAATGAGCAGGGGAGGGGTAGAGACGGAGCGAGACACAGAAGCCAGAGCAGGCTCCAGGCTCCGAGCTGCCAGCACAGAGCCCGATGCGGGGCTTGAACCCATGAACCGCCTGATCATAATCTGAGCTGAAGTCGGACGCTTAGCTGACTGAGCCACTCAGCCGCCCCTACCAGACTTCACTTTATTTCTAAATTGCATTGAAGTGGTTTCTTTCCTTGTCAGCCTTTTTCATGTGAGGACAGCAATTTGGTCTGGCTCACTCTTAAAAAATTTTATTTTTAACGTTTATTTATTTTTGAGACAGAGAGAGACAGAGCATGGACAGGGGAGGGTAAGAGAGAGGGAGACACAGAATCTGAAACAGGCTCCAGGCTCTGAGCTGTCAGCACAGAGCCTGACTCGGGACTCAAACTCACGGACCGCGAGATCATGACCTGAGCCAAAGTCGGCCGCTTAACCGACTGAGCCACCCAGGCGCCCCTGGTCTGGCTCACTCTTAAAACCTCCTACTTGGTGGCATAATTTGATAATAGCAGCAAACACTCATATAGCTCTCAGTTCATACTGCATGGTTCTAAGAACTTTACGCATATTAACACGTTAAATCATCCCATAACCTCTGACCGAGGTACTGTTATTAGCCTCAGTTTTAAATCTGAGGAAACTGAGGCACAGAGAAGTTAAGTAACACACCTAAGGCTGCACAGCAAGTAAGTAGCAGAATCAGAATTATGAAACCCAGCAGTCAGGCTCCAGAACCCCTGGTCTTGCCTTGTTCTGCCGTCTAATTTGGATAGTGTTTATTGGGAAGGGAATGAAACACTCTCAGGCGGACCAGGTACTCAAGGGACTAGGAAAAAAGATTTCTTAGAAAAAAAGAAGTAGTGAGAGTAGTAAGTCAGGGGATGACAGGAAAGGACTTGCTGGCCGGGTTAGAATCTCAGAGACATAAAGAGACTTCTCTTGCCTGGCAGAATAATTTTCCAGTTTCTAGATTAGAAGCTTGATTGCATTTGGGATTAAATCTATAGGAAACGCAGACAAGGGGTAGATCATGTGGTCTGTGAAGTTAGGGAAGTCTGAAATAAAAGAGAAATAGCCCAAAGGGCATCTTTAGTATTTCTGTTTGTTTCCATGTCTATCTGGCCGTGAACGCCTTTGGGTGGGTCATCTGAGGTCACTGCTTCCTCCAGGGCCCTTTCGAACTTGGTGCATCTGGGTAAGTGTGGGGAACAGACACAGAGGACCAGGTGTTGCTGTGGGTTTGCTGCTTCCCCGTGGGCGCCTGGAGCGTGAGGCAGGAGATGAAGCGCCAACCACCAGAGCAGGGGGTGAAGTTCAGGGCCACAGAGCCGAAGCCGGCAGAGGAATTCCCCAGGAGGACAGACAACGCACGTCGGAAAAGCAACCAAGGGCAAAAGAAGGTCCAACACAGCCTACTGTTTGCAGAGCACGAGTTCTTCCCGGACTTCGTCCAGAGGATGAAAAGTCCAGGCTGTTAAAGTAGAGAATGTGTCTGCGATGCTTAAGAGGAGACGTAATTGTCATCACAGCCTGTTAGGCACGCGCTAGGGTAGGAGATGGTCTTCAGGGCAGGACTGCGTGCGGGGAGGGGTCTGATCCTGCAGACCTCACCTGCTCCGGGGACCCCTGGTCCCCGGCAACATCCGCGGGTGTATCTGCAGCGAATCTGTTACCCATGCTCGGACCCCCCGCACCAAGGTCTCACTTTCTCAGCCACTGATAACAGTAAGGGTCGGCTTTGCAAAGACCCGGACGTCTCGATGGTAGAGTGAGGGAGGGTGGTCATCTGTCTCACTGGCAGCAATGGGCAGAGGGAAGAAAAGGGCCCGTTCCTGGTGCGGGATACACAGAGACAGAAAATTGTAGGAGCGCATCGTGGCCCTCCCTGTTTTGCTCCCCTTAGAACAGCTTGTCCTGCACAGCTTGGAAGGAAGAGCGGCCCAAAGAAGAGCCTCCCTTGTGCTTTCCTCAAGGATGCTGTTCATGACTCATCCACCATGGGTGGGAGGGATGCTGAGGGAGGATGAGGTGGGGATGCCACCACGGGTCAGCGCTCGTACGAGCCGCTTCTCCCAGACCATGCTTTCTTTGTGGCCAATGGACAGTCGAACCATGAGGCTGCCTGGGCCACTTTCTTCACGGTGCCTGCTGGGGCACCCGGAGCTTGTGGTGTCCACAGTGCGCATGGGCCACCTGCGTGACTTTGTCTTACTTTTCTTATCATTTCTTCCCTGATTGCTTATCCCGTTGTATTTTCTGTATTTTGATAAGCTGGCTTAAATTCACTTTGGAACAAGGTGGGGGATCGACTAAGAAATAGATCAGTGTTTGTAGCTTAGACAGTGGTGACGATGCAGTCCATCCTGGGAATGGGGATTCCATGGTTAGGGATGCTTGTCTAGTCCTAGGGGAATGAGTCAATCCCTTCTCTCCTTGGCTGGAAGCGTATCGTTTTTGGTGGATTCTTTGATTTGGAGGATACTTATATGCCAGGCGCTGTGGTATGTCTGGAGCAGGTGATTTTTACAGAGAGCTATATTCCGGTGGTAGGACACAGGCAAAGAGTCTGTAAGGGGGCAGTGACAGTAGTTATAAACGGGGCCTTCCTTCCTTGAAGGAAGTAAACAATTGGCAGAGAATGAGAATGGGGTGTCTGAGCCATATTATGCTGCCATAACAAAATACCACAGACCAGGTGACTTCAACCGTAGACATTTATTTTTCATATTTCTGGAGGCTGGAAGTCCAAGGTCAAGGTGCGGGCAAGGTAGGTCACATTTTGAGGACTCTTCTCATGGCTTGAGGGAGACTAGCTTTTGGCCGTGAACTCACAGGGCCTCCAGTGTGTTTGCACACGGTGGTGATGGGGCACGAGTGAACTCTCATGAGTCTTCTTATTAGTGTCCTTACACTAATCTTCTTGTATCAGGGTTCTATCCTTATGACCTCATTTAGCCTTAAAAGCCTTCCTAAGGGCCCCGTCTCCACATACAGTTAGTTGCCTTGTAGTTGGGGCTTCACCCTACAGATTTTGGGAGACACAAATATTCAGTACATAAGAGGGATGGGCTGGATCTACATTCTATGGAATATGAGGGAAGCCCCCTATGAAGAGGGCAACACATAAGTTGAAAGGGAAAGGAGGAGAATGAGTGGGCTGTGGGAGAGGTGGGTGGGGAAGAGTGGGAGGGTGCAGAGGGAGGGCACAGCCAGAGCAAAGGTCCTGAGGCACCACTGAAGCGTAGTGTGACCGGAGCTGCTCAGCAGGTAAAGATAACACAAGTTGGGTAGAGAGGTGGGCAGGGCAAGATGGTGCAAAGTCTTGTAAAGCAGCCAAATTAAGGAGTTCGGGTTCAATACTGAAACCACTGGGGTGTCATGGAAGGATTTTAAGTGGAACAATGTCGTGACCTGGGTCGGACTCCAGAAGCTGTGTGGGAGGGTGATGGATTGGAGGGTTTGGGAGTGGAGGTGGGGGGCCGAGCGAGGAGACTGCTGTATCAGTTTGGGTCACTTGCCTAAAGTGAAACTCTTCCCGGGTGGGAATGAGCGTCTTCATGATAACACCTGGCACCTATCCCTGCTGACCTGCCATCGTCCTAAACATTTCACACATATGCTCTCATCCTAGAAAAGACCCCGTGAGGCAGATGCCTCTCCCGAGAAATGGAGGCACACATGGGTTAAGGAACCTGGGTTCTCGCATAGAGTGGGTATAGGGTGAGAAATTTGGAGGGCCTGGCCTGAGCCAGCACTGCCACTTGGCTTCTGGCTCCTGGGCAGGAGGCGACAGGAGGCAACTACAGGGAAGATGCAGCGTGGGAAGAGGGACAGTGGGAGAAAGATGCGTGTGGAAGGAAGGACAGCGTTGTGTGTTGAAGGCATCCGCCCTCCAGGATGGCGAGGGAAGAGGGCCCAGCACTGGACCTGGTTACCTTGGGAAGGACATGTTCTCTTGTCCCTAGGGAGAGACACAGGGGTTCCGAATGCAGTGTTTGCAGGTGTGGGCCACAGGGACTCGTGGTGAGATGTGCTGCTGTCCCCTTCCTGCTGGAAGCTTCAGCGGTCGGCACCCCTTCGGTTTTACAGGGTGGAAAGGATGTGGTCCAAGAGTCCAGACGTTGGAGCGAGACTGGCTGTGGAGCCTGGGGAAGAGCATGTGACCGCTCAAAAGCCTTTGTTCTATTTCCTTGGCTTCTTAACAAACAGGCCTGGCGTCCCCAGACTAAGGAGGTGAGAGGGTGGCTGTGAGAAAGTAAGGAAATTTGTAAAAAAAAAAAAAAAAATTCTTATGAGCGTCAATATCTTTTGAGCCAACACTTGAGGGACCTAATTTCCTTAATACAGTAATAACAAACATTTCCCTTCTGTTCATGACTTCATGTAAATATTTCTGTCATGTGTAAGCCACTGAATTGACAGTAAAAAAAAAAAAACGTTTAGGTACCCACTTTAATTTTAATAACTGACTTCGGGAGAAAGACAGTATGTCACTGTGGGGTCCCTGTGTTTGGGATGGACTAGCGAAACCCTCACCTGGGTGTTTCTGGTGCTGCTCTAGGCACCGAGCCGCGATTCAAAATTCTTGCAATGGCTTTAAAATTCCTAGTTTTATCAACCTAGGTGAAATAATAAACTGTTTTTAGTTGCTATGGTGGAATTTATTTTAACCAGCAATAGTAGGATCAGTTCTGGAGTCAAGACTGCCCTTACATTTTACTCCCAACCCCACCAACGTGCCTCGGGGAGGGCTTGCTTCTGTCTTGCAGCTTCTGGTGAACTGTAGGCAAAATGCGTGTGATGGCTTTTCTCTCAGATGAGTCTTGAGGAGTTATAAAAAAAATAACACATGTAGAAGCACTTGGATCAATAAATAGCTCTTCTTACCTTCTGTGTTTGTCCCCACCTAATAGCATTACCTAGGTCCAGAGTCTGCCTGGCTCAGGAAAAGGGGAGACCCAACCTTTCCAAGTGGGACAGATTCCCTAGCTGTGTTTTGTATGCTGGATCTCCTCCATATCCTTTGGCCATGGTCTGTGTGGGTACTGAAAAGGGGAGATGAATTAATGCACAAGGGAAATGGAAAAGGACTAGTGTTTGGCAGGTACCAGGGCAGGGATGGGATCCTGTGATGCTGGCCAGGCATCAGCTTGAAGACTACACTTCCCAGCTACCTTTGCAGCTGGATGTGACCAGAGTGGAAGTGTTGTGTGGGAATTCTGAGGCGGTCCCTTAGGGGAGGCGAGTGAGCTGGGCACTACGATTCCTGTTTTGTCCCTCCTCTCTCCCCCTTTCTGGGATGTGGATAGGATGGCTGGAACCACAGGTGACTCTAAATAAGGAGGTCAAGCGGTGCAGATGGTAGAACAGAAAGACAGATGAATCTCATATGTGTTCTCTAGATGAATCCAGGTTCCTTAAGGCATCTGTGCCTCTGCGTCTTTGGATGCAGAATGAGTATTGATATCACACCCATTTCCCAGGGGCTTCTCCGAGAGGAGAGAATATGTATCAACTGTTTAGGATAAGGCAGCCCACAGTGGTAGGTTAAGGCTCGGGTTCCCAGCTGGCAAGAGTGTTTGTTTGGGCCGATTAGCCCCTGATGACCTTGTGAAGCTCCCGGATTAGCCCTGGATTGCCCACTTTCTGTCTTCGATGTGAGAGAATAAACCCTCATCTCTTCAAGTTGCTTTTTGTTTGTTTGTTTGTTTAAATCTCTCTTAACTGTAGGCTGAGTTTAATTTCTAACGAACATACCCGCCAAACGATTATGTAAGAGGTGAGAACAGGAGCAAAGCAGATCGGTTTATACCTCCCTTCCTCTCCAAGTTTTACCCAGTCCCAGGAGGTGGTGTATTTCTTCTCCGCTTCTCAGCTACCTAGAGATTGCTGGCCAAAATCAGAACTGCTAGCCTATACAGGGTCTTTGCACAAATTAGAAAAAGGCACCCCTTTCCTAAGACAGTTCCTTGTCACCTGCCAGAAAAATGTCTTCATGCAAATTGACCATGTCTGGGATGGGAGAGGAATGTGCCCTTCAGGAACATGATGTTCCTGCACCAGTGCCTGTGGCCTCCTGAGCCAGTGATGGCTGCCACACTGGGGTCGATGCTCCGGCCAGTCCTAGGCCTTGACCTTCTTTTCTGGGCCTTCCACCTGTACCTGGCCCAGGCCTTAGAACAGCCAGCTAGGGGGCTGGGAGCAGAAAGTAGCCAAAACGATGTGAGATGGGACAGAGGACAGGTTATAGCAAGTTCCTGGTGAGTAATTACTTTTTACATGAGTGGCTAATGTCTGTCCCAATCATTTGGACTAGTAAATGGGCAAAAGCTGTGATTGTGGTTCATATTCTGGCCCCCATTTCAAGCTTCTTGGCACACTCAGGCCAAATGTGCAGGGCTGCCTCTTTCAAACTCCCCAGAGATCTCTGGGGCTCCTGAGCTCCCCACTTGCCCCTGTGGCTTTTATTGTGAACAAGACAGACAGGGTCAGAGACAGCTCTGTGAGATCTTGCTTACATAAGTACAGTCTCTGGAAAGGAAAGAAAACCCAGGCCTTGATTTCATGCCTTTTAGATGATCCTCAGTCCATGTTTCCAGGGCTGACTTCAGGATAATCCTTCTTTTCCTCTTTAGCAATTTCCCCACACCCCTGCCTGCCCACCCACGGTGGATTAAAGGAATGCAAGAGAACATCCTAAGCTCCAGACAGGAAGGTGCCAGAGCTCTGAGATTATTGCTCTTGACTCTATAGGGTGGCCAACACCAGTCTGAAGAAATATGGTCTGACATAGAAGTGCTCATGGGACTTCAGAAATTACCAGATTTGCTGTGAGAAAGTTAGTTGCCCTAAAAAAAAAAAAAAGATTCTTAGTATGCCATAGTTTAAGTTTCTTTTGTGTGTGTGTGTGTGTTATTGAGAGAAAATTTTTTTCCTCTTTTTAAAATATAATTTATTCTCAAATTGGCTTCCATATAACACCCAGTGCTCATCCCAACAAGTGCCCTCCTCAATGCCCATCACCCACTTTCCCCTCTCCCCCGCCCTCCATAAACCCTCAGTTTGTTCTCTGTATTGAAGAGTCTCTTATGGTTTGCTTCCCTCCCTGTTTGCAACTTTTTCCCCCTTCCCCTCCCCCATGGTCTTCTGTTAAGCGTCTCAAGATCCACATATGAGTGAAAACATATGGTATCTGTCTTTCTCTGACTGACTTATTTCACTTAGCATAGTACCCTCCAGTTCCATCCATGTTGCTCCAAATGGCAGGATTTCATTCTTTGAGAGAAAAAAAAAAATGTAAGTAGCTTTAACTTGTTCTGCAAAGAACGTGAAAGCTAAATCTTCTTTACACATAGGAAATAATATTATAGACCAAGGGAATTAGAACACATTTACAAACGTCCCCAAATGTATCCAATAAAATAAATGCTCTTTTCTTCAGAGAAGCCCCTTGGGCGATGTGGACATATTCTAACCAAGCTCTGAAGGGACCTGACCCAGGCTTGATCTGGAACTATCTTTCCTAAATTCCCTCAGAACCCCAGGATGGGCCACAAGGGCACCAGCTGGCTGGGAGCAGACATGCTTCTTATTCCTGGCCCCTCTTTGGTTTACTGTTTGACTTTAAACAACTTTAGACTGTTTCTAGAAAGCCAATCTACCTTCAGAGGACAATTTGCCACCATTTAGGATACTGATGAGAAAGGCCACAGTTTTGAGGCATTTTCCCAAATGTAATTTAGAAAAAAAATTTAATGTTTATTTATTTATTTTGAGACAGAGAGAGAGAGAGAGAGAGAGGGAGGGAGAGGGAGAGAGAATCCCAAGCAGGCTCCACATTGTCAGCATAGAGCCCGACTCGGGGCTCGATCTCACAAACCACGAGATCATGACCTGAGCCAAAATCAAGAGTCAGACACTTAACCGACTGAGCCACTTAGGCACATGTTGCAAAACATGTTTTGAGCAATGGAAAAGACATTGTGAGTGAGTGTGTGACCTCCCACAGGGAGGACGTTGATGGGGGGGATGGGGTGGCACTCGCTGAAAATCTAATTCAGATGTATTTCCAAAAAGCAGCTTTGAGGAGTGCATCTGACCTGCCTCCAGTCGAGGTCTACACTTCCTGTGCCGAGTGGGAAAAACAGAATTGACGCTCCCTAGCCATAGGAGTTCGATTGCGAAAGAGGGAGCTCTCAGCCCCGTATGTATGTTCTAGATGGAACTTGAGTGGTGGCGGAACAGGACAAAAGCCAAACTTTTGTCAATACTAAAAGTGCTCTGAGTCAAGTGCTTCTAAATATTTCTTATCGGTAGAGGGAAAACTAATCACATATTGAAAACATCATGTTTCATTAAAAGGCACATGTACAAAAATAAAAGGCGGGCAGGGGAAGGAAACATTTTAACCCAAGACTTTCTGGGTTTGATTCAATCAAAGTGTTGGAGTCGCTGGGGGCATTTTTGGCAGTTTGTGCTGCGGTGTCTCAGCCTGTACTAGGTCCGTGGACTTAGGGTTCTGTATTTGCAAGAACAAGCTAAGTCAAGAGATCGGCAGTCAGGCCGCTGTGAGAGCGTCTTGGAGACCTGTCAATATGCCTGCTTAGCTCCCTGGGCAGTGCTCAGAGGAATACCTCCCGAGGGAATGAGCAGATGATGGACGCCTTTGAAGACAGGCAAAAAACCTTTCCGACGCTTTGTGACAGGCTAGAGTCACAGGGCACAGCCTGTGTGGTTTCAGGGCTCCTGCACCCAGAGGCGCTCACGCCTGGTTCAATGCTCTGCTTTTGCTGTCTTGCAATGCCGAATGCTTTTTGCTCAAACGACCCCAAATTCTGTGTGCGGTGACTCCTGAAAATTATGTGACTGATCCTGATTGTTGTCAGTGACCCCGAAAATGACAGTTTGGGTACCTTAGATGGCTTCTGGTGGGTGAGAGAGGTCATGTGACTTCAGACGCTACCGAGTTTGTTATGAGGAAGTCACTGGCTCTCCTAGTCTCTCATCCTTAAAATGTAAAGGGTTATTCACAGTGCATTTCATCCACTGTGGACACTGTTAGTAGCTTCTGAACTTTAGCGGACACGTGTTACAGATATTAGCAAGCCTGATGATCTGACGGCAGCCCCCACCCCCCACCCCACCCCACCCCCCACCCCCCCCGCCCCCGCAGCCCAGACATAGGAAGTGGGAGGCTGGTGGGTGAGAGGAAGATGTCCTTTTGGTCAACCCCTCATTTCCACAAGTTGCTAATTACGCGACTGTGGACAGACCAGCGGTCCTCAGACGGTCACTCACAAACCCGCCCTGCGTCTGGAATCAGTAGGCTACCTTCAAACCACGGACACAGGCAACGGCCGGAGTGATCTACAGAGCTGACTGCCGAGTTCGGAGTGGCTGGCGGGAGACACGGAATCCGAAGCAGGCTCCAGGCTCCAGGCTCCGAGCCGTCAGCCCAGAGCCCGACGTGGGGCTCGAACTCACAAACCGCAAGATCGTGACCTGAGCCGAAGTCGGTCGCTCAGCCGACTGAGCCACCCAGGCGCCCCTCAAGTACAGATTTTTACATTTTCTCCCCTTTTGCTAAAATTGGAATCTGCCACCATCAGGTGACAGGGGTTCATCACTCAGGTGGTCTGGCTTCCACAGCTGAAAAGTATTCCTAAGCAGGGAATACTTTTGCCCAAAATGATCGATTGTGTTTTAAAAAATAAATCCCTGGGGCGCCTGGGTGGCTCCGTTGGTTAAACGTCTGACTCTTGGTTTCGGCTCAGGTCGTGACGTCACGGTCATTTTCTTCCATCCACTGAGATTGCATCCAGGGGGTGTGAGTCTGGAAGATGGATACTCCACAGAAGCTCCCTGTGGGCTCCTCCTCTCTGCACCTCAGTGTCCTCGTGGGTCAGCAGGCAGCCCAGGCATGCCCCGCACCAGGCTAGTGACCAATGGCACAGTCCTAGACTTTCCTGGGTACCTTACTCACTAACTCTCAGCAACAGGCTCTGTAGTCCCGTCCCTCTTTCTGGCTCTGTGGTGTTTCCAAGTGGGAATCCCCTGATTCCTGTGGTCCACATGGGGCAGAGATTTGGAGGTAGAGGCTCTAGACCAGTTCGAGTCCCGACTTCCACCATTCAAAAGCTGTGTGATACTGGGCATGTGCCTTAAGTTCTCTGTGCCTCTGTTTCTGCATTTATAAATGGGAAAAATAATAGTGCCCCTCTCAATGAGCTGGTTAATCCATGTAAAGTGTTTTAGGGCAGTGCCTGGCCCATGGCAGGCTTAAATGTTGGCCATCGTCTCTGGTTTTCTCATGTGGAATTTGCAGCACCGGCCGCTGGTGTCCAGCCCAGCTGTGGGCAGCCCGCATTTCAACAGCCCAGGGACCCGAGACAGCCCAGGGTGGACCCGAGTGCCTGGAGTATCCCTACCACGCTCCCGTTGACTGCTTTGGTCCCACGCGTTGTCTGTGGACGCCTTCAGTGTGGAGGTGGAAGTGAGGAAAGGAAGCCTGGGTCCTTATCAGCAGCTTGGGACGAGCTCAGGTGTGACCAGAGCGAGGCTGCGGGGCCGGCCCCGTGTTCCCAGAATAGTACGAGTGGAGAGAACGCGTTCGGGGCGTGCGACGAAAGGGCTGATTGGATTGTCGGAAAAGGTTTCTGAAACTTAGAGTGTTTTTGAAGACATAGAATTTTCATGCTTTCTAATGTGTATGGCAACTCACCTCAGAAGTCATTCTTAAACTGTAAATGACAAAAATAATGCTGCTGTTACTACTACTAATAACGAAGAGTGTGTTGACAAAGTGCTGGGCACTGGTCGTGAGGGCTCGCACAGGCATGTATTTTCCCATCGGAGCCTCAAAAAACCTTTGTGGGTGACAGGTTAATGTTAAATGATTCGAGTTCTAAAATAATTGTGCATTTTGTTCGATCGATCGTAGCAGCAACGTCATTGGAGCAAATGCCTCTCTGAGTAATGATACATACTATTCATATTCTGCATGAACATAAATATGTGAAGTAAACCCATCAGAGTTTGTTGACATGCACGAGATATTCTAATGCGCTGTCCTGACATCCCTATTTGACAGAGGAGGACGGGGACTCTAGGGCGCTTTCCCCGGGTCACAGGCCCTTGGAGGTGGCTCGACTCCAGGCCCCCAGCCCTTGTGAGACCCGCCTCTCATTCTGCTCACTGCTTCTGTTGAGCGGATTAAATAATTTAACTAAGAACGGCTGTTGACCGCGTCACTTCTTAAGTGCCTGAAAATAGTTCTCCTAAGCAGGGAATACTTTTTCCCAAAATGATTTATTGTGTTTTTTTATTTTATTTCATTAAAAAAATTTTTTTAAAATTTTAATTTATTTCTGAGAGAGAGCGAGCATGAGAGAGAGAGACAGAGCGTGAGTGGGGGAGAGGCAGAGAGAGAGGGAGACAGAGAATCTGAAGCAGGCTCCAGGCTCTGAGCTGTCAGCACAGAGCCCGACTCAGGACTCAAACCCGCAAACTGTGAGATCATGACCTGAGCCGAAGTCGGACGCTCAACTGACTGAGCCACCCAGGTGCTCCAATGATTTATTGTGTTTAAAAAAATTCCCCGGGGCGCCTGGGTGGCTCAGTCGGTTAAGTGTCCGACTCTTGGTTTTGGCTCAGGTCACGATGTCATGGTTTGTGAGTTCGAGCCCTACGTCGGGCTCCACGCTGCCAGTGCAGAGCCTGCTTGGGATTCTCTCTCCCTCTCTCTCTGCTCCTCTCCTGCTCTCTCTCTCTCAAAATAAATAAATAAACTTAAAAAATTCTTTAAAAAATATTAAAAATGTAAAAACTCCCCTAATTTGAAAGCATTCAGGGCAAGAGTCTGTATTTCCTGTGTATAAAACCTGCGCCCCACCCTGCACCGCAGCAGGCCTCAGGGGAGATGCCCCAGCAGGACCACACGTTGCCCAGGGTGCCCTCTGCTCCCTCCAGCAAGCGCCCACCTCCCTGAAGCTCATTGTGGCTTCCCTGGCAGCATCGTTCATTTTACCAGCGACACCTGCAGCCAGCAGCAGACTGGAGGAAATGGGGTGGCTCCGGGCCCCTGCCCGGTCTTCAGGTGAGGTCCGTGCTCAGGGCACAACGCACCATTGCACGCATGGCAAAGGGAAAAGCAGCTGTCAGCGCCGGTTGTTCGTGGAGTTTAAGGTCATAGACAAAGAGGAGTTTGCGTTTAGACGGTGAGCTGTGGGATGTCAGAACGAGCTCCAGTATTATTTAGCATGCGTCACGCTCGAGGACCTTAGGGACACCGACCTGTTCCCCGGGGCAATGTGTGAGCCTCGCCACAGTGGTGTCATTACCGTGAGTCCTCTGGCCGCGCACTGCTCGCTCTGCCCGGGGGCCCCCCGGGGCTGATGTGCTGTTGCCGCGGCCTCGTGAACACAGGGTCTGGCTGGTGTGATGCTGAGAGGAAGTGTAGGTGGTCTGGATGGCTGTGCAGGTTGACCTTGATGAAATAGCAGCTTCACTGCCCTCCCTTAGGCTCTGACTCAGGTCAAACCTGCCTCAACTTTCCGGATGATCTGGGAAAATGCCATCCGAGCCTGGACAGCTCACTTTTCACCCAGCAACAGAGAAGAAGGGGGCAAAGCGTTGCCTCCTTCGAGGCTCCTGCCCTCCAGCCATACCCTTGTCTATTACAACCTTGAGGGCTTTAGTGCCACTTCCTCCAGGGAGTCTATCCTGACTACACTCTACCCCCACAGGGTTCCACACTCCCCTGTGTTCCTGTTTCCACTGCACAGCTGGTCCCTTTTCTCATCACATCCTACTGAAATTCCTAGTCCTGTAGCTGTCCCCCTTGGCCCTGTCAGGGCTGTATCTTAGCTGCCTTGGCATTCCTGACTTATAGGAAGGGTGGTTACTCATCTCTGCCTTTTTAAAAATGTTTATTTATTTTGGAGAGAGAGAGAGAGAGAGTGTGTGAGCAGGGGGCGTGCAGAGAGAGGGCCGGGGGGGGGGGGGGGGGGGGGACAGAAGATCTGAAGCGGGCCTTGTGCTGACAGCAGAGAGCCCGCCCGACACGGGGCTCGAACTCACGAACCATGACATCATGACCTGAGCCAAAGTCAGACGCTCAACCGACTGAGCCACCCAGGTGCCCCAGTCATCTCTGCCTTCTTACCCTGACCTCGTCTTCCTCAGTGGATGGAACCCTTTGTCCTGCTAGTTCCCTAGTCAGGAAGTCATGGGCAGTGGAGTCAGTCTTCAGCATTTTGGTGAGAGACGGCCCTTGTGACTTCACACCCCGGCTGCAGTATCCTTCTGGATCTTTCCCATTTGGGCATCACGACACCATAAGTATTCCGTCTGCACACAGCCACTGAACCCCGACTGTAGCCTGTAAGCAATGAGACGGTTTCTTTCTCTTCCTCTCCTGCCTTCTTCCGATTCCATTTTCTTACTATAAACTTAAAAAACAACAACAACAACAACAAACCCTCCTCCTTATCTGTATGTATATCACCTACTGGCATCACTTAACAAAAAAGCCTCAAGGGTCAAGTCCCTGAGTGTCAATAGTGGAGGCCCTGAGCTCACGGACTGCCAGAAACCTTCATTATATATCATCTTAGCTCTGGTGGTATTGATGTTTTTTAAGTTCCACCCACTTATTCAGAAGGAACACAGGATCATTCCTCCCTCCAATCACACCGGAAGTCCTGCCATGCTTGATGACGCCCCCCCCACCCCCCCAGCACCTTGCTGGGAGTCCAGGCGCCGTGTAAGCCCGCACCCCCAGATGCACAGGTGAGCGGCTCCCCCGCCCAGCTGCAGCCAGTACGATGTCCTGCTACATGACAAGCCCTCACTGTCTCATGGAATCTGGTGGACAGTTGACCCTGGAGCTCTTGCTACCGCCGCTTGAAAAGAGCCTGCCAATTCCTGAGAGTCTTTGCCCTCTTCATCTCAGTTTGAGATTTCACAAGGCAAAAGCTAGGTCTTTGAGGAGAGCCCACCCTTTAGCTAATTAAGGAGGGCAGAAAGAGTAAAATGCTTCTTACTAAGGGGGGAAAAAAAGGAATCCGAAAGGCAAGAAACTGTACCTTTCTTCTCCAGCCCCCATTTGGTAGGTCTGCAGAGGAAATACTGAACCTGCTGAGGCTTAGTTGGGTTGGGAGTCTACTGCTTATTCTAGAAACATCAAGGTTCCATGAGCATGTCCAAGCCTGTGGTTTTCTTAGGCACAGAAACAGGCAGCTGGTCTGACTCCCAGAGCCCAAACTCTTACCTCCTGAATCATGAGAAGGATCTGGAGAAAAGGGAAGAGCAAGTGCAAAGGCCCTGAGGCAGGAAGAAGCATGGTGTGTTCAAGGCACAGAAATAGCTATGGCAGTGAAGGAGAAGGTGGAAGGATGTGGACCTGACCTTGGCAGACAAGAGAAGGAGGTGAATCCCTTTGTGGGGCAGTGGGGGCCACTGGAGAGGCAGACAGTTTCCCTCTGTGTGGCTGGAGATGCCTCTGTGCTCAGGAACTGCAAAGGCCACTGTCACACTGATGTCCATGAAAGGAGGGACCTCCATCATTGACTGGTGCTCCTAGGGGTAATCCACCCACTCCCTCTGGGCCTGGCCTGTGAACAGCGTGGGACATTGGCAGGTGGCGAGCCCTGGAGTGCGGGGCAGCCTGTGGCTCTGACTGGCTTGCAAATGCTGAAGACAGCAGCCAAATCTGCTGGGATTTCCATACCACCTGCCTGCTTGTCTGCAGCTTCATAACCTTAAGGCCCCGCCTCCTGCCCCATCAAAAAGCCACACTGGTGCTTCCCAGCTCCTAGGGCAGGAAAATATCTTAGCACATCTGAGTGCAGTCATGGACGATCCCTTCAGGCCCTCTCCAGAAATAAATGCGGTGATTCCTGGGGATTGCCAAGCAACAGCGATAACATCTTACACATAGTCTTCAATCGTTTTGCCATCGATGTTTGCTTTCATCTCAATTTTCTAAAAAAAATTTTTTTAATGTTTATTTATTTTTGATAGAGAGACAGAGCATGAACGGGGGAGGGTCAGAGAGAGAGGGAGACACAGAATCTGAAACAGGCTCCAGGCTCTGAGCTGTCAGCACAGAGCCCGACGCGGGGCTCGAACCCACGGGCCTTGAGATCATGACCTGAGCCGAAGTCGGCCGCTTAACTGACTGAGCCACCCAGGCGCCCCTCAATTTTCTAGTAAACGTATCTGGGTCAAGGACCACAACGTCTGTACATAATTTTCTCTTTTTATTGACAAAGTATTCTAAGGTGTATATACAGTAGAAAAGCTGCTGTAACCATATTCCGTCATGATAAATCACGTCCCCCAAGAATGACTTCTTAACTTAGCCATTTTTGAACAGAGAATATATTCACATAGTTTAAAAATGAAAACCATATTAAAATGTATGCAGAAACAAGTTTCTCTCCCATCCGTCCCATAGGCCCCATAACCACTTCCTGGTAACTGATTTTAATTAGTACTCACCTATCCTTTACAGTTCCTGTATGCGAATACAAACAAGCAAAAACACGAAACAAGAGGCGTCCTGTTTTGTGCCTTGCTTTTTCCCTGCACCAGGCCTTAGAGGTCTTTCCATAGCTCCCCCTCCTCTGTCACAGCTGCATAGGGGACCAGTGTCGGGATGGACTGTTTGCATTCACCCTTCCCCTGTGAGGGATCCTGGCCGACTCACTATTATTACAAGCCCTGCTGGGTAAGCCCACAATGCCCTCATTTCACACACACGCGGGCAGGGCTGTAGGATAGATCCTCAGAAGGGGAATTGCTGGGCAAAACGCAAATCTCAACATTGGTACATGTTGCCAAATTGCCCCTCAATGGGGTTCTATCATAATTCCCGCCCCCCACCATCAGCATGAATGAGAGTACCTGCTCCCCTCCCCCCTCAACGGCCTTTCTGATGTTGTTAACATTCGGGATTCTGCAGGGGACTGCTGGTAAATGCTTAACAGCCACCTGTCTGAAAAGCACCCCCCAAAACACGAGAAGTGTAAAAGCCCTGATTTGCAGTGTCTGCTGATTTCCATGGTGTAACTACTCCCACTCAGGCTGATTTCCAGCTACCGCCACGAAGTCTCTGACCGTGGATTTGGGAAGAGCTGGGCAATAGCACACCATCGCATGCTGTTTGCACCACACAGACACAAGTGACGCAGGTCACACGGGTGATACTGGAATGTAGTAATGTAATCAGGAAGTTCTGGGTTTTACTTCCTTTGCTTTTAATCTAATGTATTAATTACAAGTTTATATAATTAAAATTGTAATAGTGGCTGCATTTAACGACTGGCTTGCTAAATTCCTGAAAATTTAATAATGGGCTCCTGTGAGCTAGTTAGAGCCACGAACCATGAGATCATGACCTGAGTCAAAATCAAGAGTTGGACACTCAACTGACTGAGGTACCCAGGTGCCCCTATGATGGGTCCCCTATTTAGGGACCATTTGCATTTCCTTTTCCGTGAAAAGTCTCCTCATGTTCTTCGTTCATTTGTCCGTTGGGTTTTATGCTTTCTCTTGTTGGTTTCTAGGAGCTCTTTATACATTAAGGCGATTATGTCTTGTCTGAGTTAGGAGTTGCAATGTCTTACCCTAGTTTGTTATTCATCTTTTGTGTTTGCCTATGATATACATATTGTTTGGCCACAAAAAAGTTGTTTTTTATTTTTATTTTTTTAACGTTTATTTATTTTTGAGACAGAGAGAGACAGAGCATGAATGGGGGAGGGTCAGAGAGAGAGGGAGACACAGAATCGGAAGCAGGCTCCAGGTTCTGAGCTGTCAGCACAGAGCCTGATGCGGGGCTCGGACTCACGGACCGTGAGATCATGACCTGAGCCGAAGTCGGACGCTTAACCGACCAAGCCACCCAGGCGCCCCAAAAAAGTTGTTTTTTAAATGTAGTTGAATGTTTTCATCTTTTACAGTGTCTGGATTTTGAGCAATAGTTAGAAGGCTGATATACTTAAACAGGATGATACAGCAGGATGATATAATTAAATTTTTCTAATCCTGAGTCTCACACAAACAGTTTCTTGTTCTCTAAACAATCTATACCATTCCTGTATCCTGCGGAGATCCTTTAGATTGGCCTTTTGAGGCAGGCCCTGGTTTTAAAACCCTTCTCACTCAGGGATATCACAAAGATGCCTGATACTGTGAGGGATGGGCCTGGCACCCTTTATTAGCAGGAATTGCACGTCGAAACCATAACCTACGTATCAAGTGTTCAACTAGTTTTCGGACTAGTATTAATTCCAACACGGGGAGTATCTTCACTTCTATATGACTTCCCATGTCGGATGTCCTGCTTGATCCAGCTCTCTCCATCGTGCACAGAGAGCCAAAAGCTCCAAGTAGGGTGTTAGTGCATGGTTTGTGTTCCAGAAACGTCAGCTGGATCACCAACCGCAGAGGTGAGGACCCCGCCGGGGGATTTTCGCCTGCACCTTCAGCAGCCCTGACAATCTCCTTTGACTCTGCATCAGCATCCACGCATTTCCGGGGTCCCTTGAGAAGGCGCACGTGTGGTTTGTATGGTGTGATCTTAGAACGCACTCCTGTGGAAGGTTCTACTGCCGTGTAGCTGAGAGTCCCCTGACTGTTTACAATGAACTTTTATTTTCAGCCTCTCATTTTTGGTCCAGACGTTCGAAATGAAGAAACGGATCCTCAGATATGATATGAGGTTTGTCCAAAATTGCCCCATTTCTCCTCCAGCTTCGGGTACTGCTTTTCGGCACGTGCCCTGTCCTCAATGAAATGAGGAGCATTTGAGATGACGTGACTTTCCCAACTCTCATCCGGGTGCCCATGTCATGGTCCCATGACAGGCATGACTTAAGATGGCAGTCACGGGCTGGTTTTCTTCCCGAGGCGCTCTGCCTGGGTCGCCAGGAGGAGCAGTGATCATTCATGCGGTGCTCTGCCCTCGGATCCCAGTCTCCCTTGGCCAGGAAGCCTCTTTGTCACCACACTTGCCATTAGAAAAACATACGACAACAATAATAACCAGTAATTATTGAGGGCATTCCGTATACCAGTTAACGTCTATGTGTTTAATCCTCATCCAATCCTGTTAGTATTATTACTGTTATCTTCTAGAGATGGAAATAGAAGCTCCAAGAGGTTATGGAACTAGTCCGAGGCCTGACCAAGGAAATACTTGAGTCAGGTGGAGATACAGATCTGTAGTAACCCATGGGGATTTCCCAGACCCACTTGGGATTTCCAAACACATTCTTGTTTTACAATCTTCAGACACAGAAGTCCTCACTTGACAGGAGGCCACGTTCCTTTACCTTGTAGGAAATGCAATGACAACGACTCACCGTTGGGGGAGAGCTCTGATCTCCCCTTTGTGGCCATCCCTGCTCTTAGGCTGGACTGCCCACTTTTGATGGAGACAGCCTTGAAGTTCTCTGTGTCTACGGGAAGGAAGGAGAGGGAGCCTGTTTTTCACTTTTGCTGCCATAACTAGTTTTATTTAGGAAAGCATTGTGTCTTTTGAGAGAGAATTGTAAACACCAGGAGAATAAGAGGACCTCAGAGTGAGCTTGTGTGTGCTCCAGACTTCTGCCAGCTCATGACGGCTTCCTGACCCCAGCAGACTGGCAGCTCCTGGGCTCACGGGACGGACGTTGGCCAGGGGCCAGTGTCTGAGCTGAATGGCTTGGGCTGGGCGGTGATTCTCCCCAGCCAGCATGGCAATGGGCCCACTCCTGAGAAGGCGCCTTGGCTTGGGAAAACACACTGTGGGTTAGACATTGGTATTCAGAGCAGGGGTCTGGGGCCAGAGACATGACCAGGCATCCTCTGGGAGGCCTGGCTTTGTGCTGGGCTCCTGCGTGTTCTCAGGAGAACCGGGCCCAGCTTAGGAAATGTCCTGTCACTCAAGAGGAAACCCGATGCCTAAGAACTGATACAGTTAGGAGACTGATAAAAATTAGGCTGAGAAGTGGAAGGCCTAAATGTGGAGCCATAATGTTTATTTTTCCTTGAAAATACCTTCCTTCCTGCTTATCTCTGATTATGAATATACAACTTTTCCAAGAAAACTTGGAAAAATAAATAAAAATCTCTCATGATCCTTTCACCCCGAGATTTAGCTTCTGTTTTTTTAAAAGACTACATCCTACCAATCATTTGATCAGGAGCACAAAACCAGATTAATTGAGACCTCTGATTCGTGGCACTCAGTGTCATCAAATGCTTTTTTTTTTGGTTTTTATTTTTTATTAAAATTAAAAAAAAATGTTTATGTGTATTTGAGAGAGAAAGAGGGAGACAGAGCATGAACGGGGGAGGGGCAGAGTGAGAGAGGGACAGAAAATCTGAAGCCGGCTGCAGGCTGTGAGTTCTCAGCACAGAGCCCGATAGGGGGGCTCGAACCCACGGACCGTGGGGTCATGACCTGAGCTGAAGGCAGATATCCAACCGACTGAGCCCCCCAGGTGCCCCTGTTTGTTTTTTATTTTTAATAAGGAGCATCCCCACCCAACATGAAAACTTTACAATGATCTCTAAAATTTAGGGGCTCAATTTTTGCCATATATGTACACATCTCTCTGTCTACATGGCTTTTTTTTTTTTTTTTTTTTTTTTGGCTTATTCAAGCACAAGCTGTATACACACCTTTGCATGACTCTCAGGGGGGTTTTGGTGAGATTTCATCATTCAGGTTGTTTTCCACTGCACTGCCCTTTGGATCTCAAAATGGACTGCCCATTTATCTCTTTCTGTGCAAGGGCAGTCGGGGTTACGAGAGCCACCTGAATATGCCCTCTCATTTATCTCTGGGGCTGCAGCAAGACCACCCCCAAGCCCAGGCACGTGTCAGGTCAGCGTGCCCTTGAACATCTTCCATAAAGGAGAGGCTTCAGTGTCCCCCGCGGCTTCCAGAAACCGCTGTGGTCAAGCATGAGTGTTTCCATCTGAACCAGCACCTCCTGATTATGGAATTCACATGGTTTTAAAATGACTTGGTAGAAATTTAAAAAGCTGTTATTCACCGTCATGTGCTTCTCGGTCTTCTCCAGAATGTAGTTTGCTTTCTATGTTGTTTCTTGTCATTGATTTCATCCTTTGGCTTTTCTTCTCTGCACCCTTGATTTCTCTTTAAGTTTTAGACCGGTATTTCGGGTGTGTTCGTACCCCAGCCTTCACTCAGGAGGCAACTTAGGATCGCTCAAGAGCCAGCTGAGCTGGTTCATAGACGTGGGAAGAATACCTCCCTTCTGCCCCACTCCTCATCCTCTTTTCCCCTCTGCTCCAGATTTTCCCAGTTCTTCCCCACCCCATGTCCCCACGCCTTGCCTTCCTCCCAGGGTGTGTGGTGCCTGATCTTGGATGAGTCACATGCTGTACGTAGTGAAAGTCTTGTCTTTTGGATGCACTCATGAGGGCAGGAACAACTTCGATGCTCATTTGATATTGAAAGATATCAGGCAAATAGTAAACGTTGCACAGTATTGCTACAAAGAAATGGTTTAAAAAACAGATCAAAATCCACAAAAGCAAACAACAGAGACGAAAAAACCCCAGCATGCAAACATCCAAAACAAAACCCTTTTGTAATGTAATTAGCATTTCCGCCCAACTTCACTTGGGCTTTTGACTTTCCAGACGCTCTTGCTATAGGTGCATAGGGCTCGGTTTTGTTTCTCTTTGATCATATGCTTTCCTTGTCCCCATCTTTGCACATGTGCTCTCCTCCTCTGAAACCAGTCCAGAGCCCCCTGTATAGGCATGTCAAGGTCAGGCCAGGCCAAGCCTGGGTGCAGAGAAAGGAACTGCGTGGGAGACCGTGAGGGGACTTTTGTTGGATGTGGGAGCCTGATGCACAGTCCAGGCCCTCTGACATATCCAGAGGAGACATACCTGAGTTCTGGCCCAGACTTGCCACTTACTAGCTGTGCAACCTTGGGACCGCCAGCCAAGCTGTCAAAGCCTTCGTTTCACATAGATCGAGTGAGGTGAATAATGGTTCCCACATTGTCACAATGTTGTGATGGATGAAACGAGATCGAGTATGTCATATGTCACCAAGAAGTGTTCACTTAATGTTGACCATGCTTCTCCTTCTTCTCAACAATGATAACAACGCTGGAGGGAAGGGTTGGCCCCCACCGGGGCTCACAGCCACCAGGGACGTAGCACAGGCCACCCACCCCATCTGGATGCCAGTCTCCTGGCCTCTTGCTCCTGCCCCTGCTTCTGGGCTGTTTCCTCCTTGCTGAACCTTTGCCCATGAGCCCTGCTGCTGCTTGTGCTTTCCCCTCAAGGTTGGCCTCCTGGATGCCTGCCCATACTGGCACTTTTCAGCCATCTCCTGACATCTCCGTGCACCTTGATCTCTGGTGACTTACTCTGCTCTGCGCTCCCAGAGCCCCAGGTATGCATCTTTGTCCTTGCACATACCATGTGTCTAGATGACAAGGGTGGTGAAGACAGGAATAGGGTGCCCTCGTCTCATTCCCTGGTCCCTGGCAGGCATCTGGCCGCAGGACATACTCCAGTGCTTAGTAGCCGAATGCACGAAGCAACGAATGAAAGGAGAGGAGGTGGACGGGTAACTCTTCTTCCTTCATTGAATCCAGCTTTAACAGAATGTTCCTTTCTGGTTGCAAGACCAGAGCAATTCATGTCAAACACTTGACTTGGACATCTTTGTTTCTCTTAGTGATCCCTCAGATCAAGGCAAAAATATATCTACGTGTTGATAGTTTCATGAATGTCCTTTCCAATCATTTCATTTGGAGTCTACGCAATTCATCTAAGCAAATATTCACACAGTACCTATGGTATATTGGACATTATTATTATGCGCCCACGGCTGAGAAGAGGATGGTTAAAGTTCCTGCCTGAACGGAATTCACATTCTACAAGGCAGCGAGAGGTTGAGCACCTAACCAGTAAGTATTCCGGGTGATTTCGTTTTAATAAGAGCTACCCAAGGCACCATTGCCGCCACAAAAGAGTCAGAGTGGAATGATGGGCCGTGACTGGTGGCGATGCGTGTATATGGAAGATGGTCCCGAACGGGGAGGGTGGCTGCCCGGTGGGGGGCAGGGAAGAGCATTCTAACAGAGGAATGGCCAGTGGGAGGGCCACGGTGTAGCAGAGTCAGCGTGTTTCAGGGACAGAAAGGAGGCCAGTGTGCCGGCGCACTGAGGAAGGGGGCCCGAGTGACGAAGTAGACAAGCATCTCGCTTGCATAGAAGTGGCTCATTTTCCGTTGCCCAGTACAGAGGAGGCTCTTTGTTCTTTTCTTTAACGTTTATTTATTTATTTTTGAGAGAGAGAGAGAGAGAGAGAGAGAGAGAGAAAGCATGAGTGGGGAAGGGGCAGAGAGCGAGGTAGACAGAGAGAAGCCCAAGCAGCCTCCACACTGTCAGCACAGAGCCCTATGTGGGGCTCGAACTCACGAACCATGAGGCATGACCTGAACTGAAGTTGGAAGCTTAACTGCTCCCCCCTCTTTGGACTCAGTATGTGGGTGCTGAAAGTACCACGCGTCCCAAAGCCATGGGCATCCTTAGCAGAGAGCATTTCCAGGGTGGAATCTAAGTAAACAACGTGACAGTGAAAAGGATGCCGTCTTAAAAGTCTATGAAAATGGATAACAAATTGAAAACGCTGAAAAATGAGCCCATTGGGGAAGCATGTTTCCTTCATTTGCCTTCTGTCATGATATCTGAAAAGCTACAAAAGGACATTAAAGCTCTGGGAGGGAGCGCTGATGAACTCCTCTGATAAAGTATCAATTATCTTATTTCAAATGAAAAGGAAGCAAAATCAGCACAGACCTTGTACCAAATTTAGAACTGGCGTGGAGTGCCAACATCCCGTGCCTCACCCCAGACATGCCAGGCATGCACCTAAGGCTCCAGGCTCAGTGGGTGCCAACAGAGGAAGAATTTTCGTTGTAAAGCTATCTAGCATGGAGGGTCAGAGCCCTCTTGGACAACAGCAGCAGCAACCACAAAGAGTTGTGTTTTCTTGAGAAGTGAAACCCTTCCGGGAGAGCCAGGGGGAACAGAGCCGGCGCACGGGAAACAAGCTGTAATCTCCGAAAGTTCCTTTGTGGAGGGAGAAGACGCGGGCCCAAAGTACAACACTGCACCGTCCGCTGAGCAAGTGCTTTTTGTAAATTACTCTCTTCTGGAGCTCTGCATTGTTTCTGATGTGGATAAGCCATCTGGCATCCAAAACAAGCTCAGCTTAAACCAAGAATCCAAACAAATGATAAGGACGGTGGTACCCAAGTTCAAATGCCTGTGAAAGCAAAGAACAAAAGGAAGTGATAGATGTTGCTTGGAGGAACATGATGATTTTCAGCCGGGCTTCGAATTTGCCTACACTGACATTTTGGATGGAGCGGCCTATCGCAGTCAAGGTACTCTCTCTCTCTCTCTCTTTTCGTGGACTAAGGAAGAAACACACCTACAGAATGAATTTAAAAATGCAGGATTAGATATGTCACACACATGATTAAATTAAAAAAATGAAAACCAAAGACCAGCTACAATTATGACATACTTTTCAGAAAGATTTCTGGAAAAATAATGTGGTGTGGGTGAGAGAGCAAGTCTTTTGACATTAGAAAACCCAGGAATTGAGCAAATGCCTGTATGTATTCCAGAATCGCCCCCTACCCTGCGAGTAACAAGTGTTGCACGATGAATCCAGCTTAAGAAAAATGCTGTAAAGGAGAAAGTCCACAGCCCTCTCCACATCCTGATGAAGAGGGTACATTCTTGACGCTTGTAAATATGAAGTACTTACAAACAAAATGGCTTAGAAAAGCAGTTGGCGTCAACACAAGCTTCTGATTTCAGTCAGGATGGCAGTGCGTCTCTACCTCAAACAAAAGGCAGACGCTGTGCTTTCTCCCAAAAAGGAATGGAATTCAAAAGGACTTTTGTTCCACACCTCCTTTCAGTTCCGGTCTCACAGCCAAATGGGTTGTGGAAGACCACCCAAACATTCAAGCGAAAGACCCTGCCCCACATCCCTCTTAAGAAGCCCAGTGACTGTGCCCTTAGAACACGAATGGCTTACCTTCCATGAGATGTACTGGGAGGGGGAAATATTGGGAAGAAATAAAAAAGAAAATCTGAAGCCGAGTGAAATTAGACACAAATGAGACCTTCTTAGCAGAGATGATGAAAAGAGATCGGTAGTTCACCAGTGCCTTCCTTGATGGAATGATTTCAAAGGAGCTACAAAAAAAAAAAAAAAAAAAAAAAATCAGAATTTTAGGAGTTCACAAGCTGCGAGGAAAATAATTCTACATATGATGTTTTAGATATAAGGAAATTGCAGTCGTCGGTTGGCAATATTTTTTCCTCTTCAACTCCAGTATTTGCTGGATTTTAGTTCCAGCCCAAATGGAGTGATTCCATTCCTCCCAGGCCTTTCCTCTTACAACTAAAAAAAAAAAAAAAAAAAAATCCTTGGACATAGCATGGCCAACATAGGAAGTCTCTGAAAGGGGAAAAGAAGAAGGTGGACTGCTTAGGGACGGCAGGACTTGAGGAATGACACGGTGGGGAGCTCAGTTTGTTTGTTTTCCTTCTAAATGGGATAAAGTGCTGGAATAATTTGTAACTCAGAACCACCAACAGACACAAACAAACGAACAAACAAGGCTCCAAGAAAAGCCTGCGTCTCCTTAGCCAGAAGACCGGGAAGTGAGCTTCCTAGGAGAACAGAAAACCTTTGCAGGGTACCCGCCCTACAGAAGTCAAACACCAACCGAAAAACTGTCCCGGTTCCAGGATGAGAGAGGACTAATCTTCTATATGTTCCATGTCCTGTAGGTGGAAGCAGGTGGTGACTCTCTCATTCCCCTGTGGGGGGTGGGGGGGGCAGAGGAAGGTGGTGGGGGGAGAGGACACCCCCTGGTAGAGGCAGGCAGCACTTATACCCCCGAGCTGGGAAGCCATATGGGGAGTAGGTCTTTTACACTCCTACTCGGCAGACACAAAGGTGTGATACTTTTACCTCAACATTAATTTGTAAAAGTCCTGAGAAGTTGTCCCCATTTCCCACTTGTTGTTCTTCCTTCCTGAAGTGCTACACTTCTTCTGTTACCATTTTCTTCCTGTTTAGAGAAAATTCTTCAGTCATTCTTCAAAGATAGGCTGCCGATGACTGAGCCTCTTCTGCAGTCTTCCTTCATCTGCGAAGGTCTTCTTTCCCCTTCCTTCCTGCAAGGTAATTTTGCTGGATATATAATCTGGGATTGCCAATTTTGAGGGGTTTGTTTTTGTTTTTTAACACTGACAGGATGTGGTGCTGCTTCGTTCTGGCTTCTGTGATTTCAGAGGAGGAGTTGCTACCGTTCACGTCGCTGCCCCCCTGTAAGTAATGCCTCATTTCTCTCTAGCCTCTTTCAGAAGTGTTTATTTGTCTTCAGTCATTGGAAGTTTAATGACGATGCATCTTGGCAGGTAAAGCCCACCAGTCAATCAACCCTCCTCGCCATGGGGATCAGATACAGAGCCTGCTTACCCTCCAGTAGCAGGCTTCAGACCCTTGCCAGCCCATGGGGTTATTCAAACGCACCAATCACGTCATCCCACGGGATACAGGGGTCACCCCATACTCTTGGTACTGCAAAGTCTGCCTCCCATGCCCCCTGTTGGTTAGTGAACCAACTGTATTCCACAGTGCAGGCCTCATGTGGCCCTGACTCCTCCTTCCCCAGGCTGTGAGTGTCAGTAATTAACAAATTGCTATTAATCTCATCTGACCCGTGTTGGGTGTGAGGTCTTCCGTTATCCCTATAACATCAGGATGGGAATCCCTGACCAATGTAGTGAAGAGAAGGTATTCAAATGTGAATGATCTAGATTCAATAATTAAAAGACAGAAGTTGGCAGATAAAGAACAATAACAGCAACAAAAAAACCCCATAGACACAACTTGTCTTATATGCTCGTTTATAAGATAATCACATTAAATTTGACCATATAGGTGGATTGAAAGTAAAAGGATGGAAAAAATACACCATGGAAACATTAAAAAGGAAAAGAGTAGATATGTTAATATCAGATAAAGTAAACTTCAGAACAAAGAAGACTACTGGGGACAAAGAGGGACATTGCTTAATGAGAAAAGAATCAGTACTCCAAGAGCGTAGTAATTTCAAATGTAAATGCCCCGAACATCAGAGCTTCAGAATAAATAGAGCCAAGCTGATTACAATCAGGGGCTTTAATATGCCTAACTCAGCAATTTATAAAGCTACTATATAGACCTTCAGCAAGGATACAGAAGAACTCAACAATGCCATCCATCAACAGGATCTAACTGACATTTACAACATTCCATCCAGCGGCCTCAAGATACACATTTTTATTTTCAACCATTCATGTAACATTTACCAAAACATTCTGGGTCATGAAACAAACTTCAACAGATTTGAAGCCATTGGAATCATACAGAATAAGATCTCTGACCACAATGGAATCCAATTAGAGGTCAGTAACAGAAAATTAACAGTACATTCTCAGAGCACTTCGAAATTCATTTGTCAAGGAGGTAACCTCAAAGGAAATTAAAAAGTACTTAATTCTGAATAAAAATGAAGAGACAAAATATCAAAATTTGTGGGAAGCAACTAAAGCAGCAGCACTGAGAAGGACATTTATAGCACTAAATGCTTACGTTAGAAAGCAGGAACGATTTCAAATCAGTAATCTGAATTCCTACGCTCCAGAGAAAAAGAACAGCAAAATAAACCCAAAGGAGACCAAAAGAACTGAACTCAGTGAAACTGAAAACCAACAATAGAGAAAAATCAAGGAAAGAAAAACTGGTTCTTTGAAAAGATCAATAAAATTGATAAACCTCTAGCAAAATTGACAACAGTAAAGTAGAGAAGACACATATTACCAATACCAGAAATAAAATGCTGAGTTCAACTCCAGATCTTTCTGTCATTAAAAGATAAAAGGGGACACTGAAACAATTTTACACAATTCAACAGCTTTGATGAAAATGAACCAAATTCTCTAAACCACAAACCACACAATTCACCAGCATGAAATACATAACCTAAATATTCCTAGAACTATTAAATACATTAAATCTATAATTTCAATCTTCCAAAAAAATTTCAGGCCCAGCTGGTTTTACTTGAGAACTCTAGCAAACATTTTTAAAGTGGCAGGGCACCTGGGTAGCCCAGTTGGTTAAGCGTCTGACTTTGGCTCAGGCCATGATCTCACGGTCTGTGAGTTCGAGCCCCGCATCTGGCTCTGTGCTGACAGTTCAGAGCCTGGAGCCTGCTTGGGCTTCTGTGTCTTCCTCTCTCTCTGCCCTTCTCCCACTCACACTTTGTCTCGCTCTCTCTCAAAAATAAACATTAAAAATATTTAAAAAAATAAATAAAAAGTGGAACGTTGGGGGACATCTGGGTGGCTCAGACCGTTAAGCATCCCACTCTTGATTTCGGCTCAGGTCATGATCTATCTCACAGTTTGTGGATTTGAACCCCGCATCAGACTGTGAGCTGACAGCCAGATCCTGCTTAGGATTCTCTCTCTCCCCCTCTCTCTGTCTCTCTCTCTCTCTCTCTCTCTCAGAAAAAATAAAAATAAAAAAATAGAATAAGAAGTGGAATATGGATTTCAATATAAAATTAAAAAAGATAGGATCTTCAAAAGGAAACATAGGAGAAAAATCTTTGGGACCTAAGGCTAGGCAGAGTCTTAGATATAACATCAAAAGCACCATCCACAAAGAAAAAGAAAAGAACCCAATATGTTGGAATTCATCAAAATTAAAAACTTTTGTGCCATGAAAGACTCTGTTAATATGATAAAAGGACAAGCTGCAGAGCATATTTTTAAACACACGTCTGACAAAGGCCTTCTATCTGGACCATGTAAAAATCTCTCAAATTCAACAGCAAGAGACAAAGAACCCAATTAGAGACGAGGAGAAGACACACACATACATTTCACCAGATAGGCTATAGAGACAGCAAATCAGCACACGAGAAGAGGTTCACCATCACTGGCCTTTGGGGAAATGCACGTTAAAATCACAACACTTGTCACTACGTACCTTTTGAAATTGCTGAAATAGAAAATAGGGACTTGTTGCGGTGCTGGCAAGGCTGTGGGGAACCTGGATCACTGCTCTGTTGCTGGTGGGAATGAAAAAGGTGTGTTAGCCATTCTGGAAAGCAATTCGGCAGATTCTTAAAAAACGAAACCGGCAACTACAATGTGTCCTAGCAATTACACTTCTGGGTATTTACTGCAGAGAAATGAAAACGTATATTTGCCCAGAAACTGTACCATCATGTTCACAGGAGCTTTATTCATAATAGCCAGAAAGTGGAAACCAACCAGATGTCTGTCGGTAGGTGAACAGGTAGACGAGCAATGGTACATCCATCCCCTGGAGTACCGCTCAGCTGTAAAAAGGAACAAACTAGTAACACACACAACGACGTGAAGGGATCTTCAGAGGAGTAGGCAAGGTAAAAAAAAAAGCCAGCCCCCAAAGGTGACATCCTATATTATTCCGTTTATATAATATTCTTGAAGTGGCAAAATCCTGGAAATGGAGAACAGATCAGTGGATGCTGGGGGTTAAGGAGTGGGCTGGGGGAGGGGGAGAGAAGTGGGCACAGAACGGTGACACGAGGGAATCTTGCTGGGATGGAAATGTTCTGTCTTGACTATATCAATGTCAGTATATTTTACTACACTTTTACAAGATGTTACCATTGGGGAGACTTAGTAAGGAGTACACGGGGTGTCTGCGTAGTGTTTTACAACCGCACAGGAATCTATATTACCTCAAATTCAAAGTGTAATTTAGAAAATGCTGAAAAAGAGCAGTCCTTGCCATAGCCTTCCCCCAGAGAGCCATTTTTATCTATTTTGGTTGTATTTCTTTGAAACTGACTTCTACGATATTCTGTATGCTTGGATTGCTAATCTCTGACTTATTAATGGAAGGTAATTTTAGATCGATCTCCAGCTATTGGTACTTTATGGTGGTTAAAAATTTAATTATCGAGGCAAAATGGTAATTGAAAATTCAACAGCTGTTGTTTTGGAAGTCGCCCGCTTTCTGCATTGTCTATTTTCTCTGCGCCTCCTTTGTTCTGTTTGTTTCGGAGTTCTCACGGTGCTGGGTACCCCTGCCTCTGTTTTCTTATTTGTGAATCAGGGCCTACAATTTTGATCGGCGGCCCGGTCTGCCTGTGCGGTGGGGAGAGGGCAGGTTTGTTAGTAGGTAGGCTTCCCTGGAAGGTACAGCAGCAGTGAGCTGGTCTTTCCTCAGTGGACCTCAAATGTCAGAACTGGACATTCTCTGGCCTGGCCAGGGGCGGGTTTGGGGTGGATGGGATGACACCTGCTAGCTGCTCTGTGCAGGGTCAGGGTCAGGGTCAGGAACGGTTGTACTGGGTTCATCCATGTGTCTCACAGCTGATCATGACTGAGGACCACGGGCCATTTGCCATCTTCTGGTGGGGTGCCTGGCCCCGTGGGTTAAGGAGGGCTTCTGGAGGCTCTGCAGCTCGATATGCAGTCTGTCTTCCAGACCTTATTTCCACCACCTCCTCAGGAGGTGGTCCCCTCCTCCTCAGGAACCTGAGACCCCTGCTGCAGAGTCCAGGGGGTTCTACCACCTATTGGTGCCTCCTCTCTGCGGGCCTGTAGATGACAACTTCCTCACTCTCCTCAACATCTCCCTCCTGTTCCCTTTTCCATTTAGTCACTGACACCTTCGTTTGCTTGCAGGTTTTTTCGACGGTTTGGTGGGGTTTGGGAAAGGAGAGGAGATCAACGTGTGAGTCTATGATCTTCGTCCAGAGTAAGCTGAACAACGGTCACATTTCCTGCTTTCCAAGGTGCCATTGTTCATTTAATCACAGCACAGGCAGGGCAAAAGGAGCGGTCACCATGTCACGTGTTCACATCCATTCTAAGATGCGTTCCGATCCTAAAACAACAAAGTGTTCCGGAACTGGGGAGAGAGTGTTGAGTCCGAACTTTCCTCCACGTCTGAAATCCCAGTTACTTCGTCTTCCTTGGAGACCGGCGAGTGCGTCTCTGAAAAGGAGGGCGAGTGAGAAGAGAAGAGAGTTGGGAGGAATAAAGATGGCAGTAAGCTCTGTTCACACCACTGCTCGTATCCCTGCTTCACTGTGGAGTCCGTATTCCTTCCCTTTTCCCAGAAACAACAATCAACCCAAGTTTTAGGAGTTGATTTCAAATACAAAGAATCGAGAGTCTGGATTGGGCCAAAGCCAGATGTGCTGACATCTGAGCTTGCAGGGTGATGTCTGGGGGATCTGAGGGATGGCTCTGGGCAGGAGTCGTCCGGGGGCTTGGTTGACTTCAGTCCCCTGAGACCTGACCGCGTGACCCATACCCGTGGGACCTTGGGCAGGAATGTCTTTGCTTGGATCCTGGCCAATCCTCAGGCGCCACAAATGGAACATTTAACATGTGGAGAATCTTCATATTGAAACGGCACAAAGGGCAAGGGGCACGTGAGGAGAGTGGGGGTGGAGGGCATCGGCCAGACCAGGGTCACTCAGTGTCTTACTTCAGCCCTAAGAGCAAGGCCAAGCCTGGGTCTAAACAGAGAAAGGAGATGTGTCTCAACCAGATGGGACTGTCACGTCAGCTTTGAAAAAGATGAGGTGGGGGTGCCCGGGTGGCTCAGTCGGTCCAATGTCCGACTCTTGATCTTGGCTCAGGGCATGACCTCACGGTTCGTGAGTTTGAGCCCCGCATCGGGGGCTTGAGGTTCTCTCTCTCCCTTTATCTGTGCCCCTCCTTGCTTGCACTGTCTCTGTCTCTCTCAGAATGAAAAAATAAACTTAAAAAAAAAAAAAAAAGAGGAGGTGGAGGGCAGCTAGGGATGGCCTGCAGGCAACTTCTGCGGAGACGGTGATGGCACATCCTGGGAAGAGAGTGTGGCTTTGTCCGTCTCTTGGTGCAGGAGAAAGTATCTCCAAAGAAGAGAAGCAGCACATCTTCCCCTTCGAAGTGGAGATCTCTGGGAATATTGATTTCAGCACCTTCTTAGCAAGAATGCCTTGTAGGGTTGGACCTATGGATGCCATTTTTTTGGCTTCTTTTTTACTTACTCGTAGTTTCTGCGTGTTATATCATGAGCACCAGATTCTTTGGTCACAAAAGAGCAAAGGAATGCGAAAAGGAATTTCAAATCTTGCATACCTCGCCTTGGTTGGGTCTTCGGAGCCCAGTTTTCTTATCTGTAACCTGGGGATGATGACAATGCTACCAGACTCACAGGCTGAGTGACAGGTGAACGTAGACACCTGGCACGTCACCTGCCCAGGGCAGAAACCTGTTGTTACAATTTCATGTTGATGTTGGTTGTCCTGGTGACCTGTCCTGAGCCATGGCATGAACTGTGCACCTGGGGACATGTGGGATGGCAGGATGGGCATGAGGACAACTGTACTATAAAAGCTTTGTCTTGCCTTTGAGGAAAGAGTGTGGCTAGGTTTCAGAGGGGCATATACGGGGATAAAAGAAACCTACTTATAGGGTTGCCGGGTTTAGCAAAAAACAAACAGGACACCTAGTTCTATGTGAATATCGGATAAAGAATGAATAATTTGGGGTGTAAATACGTCCTATGCAATATATTTGGGATATGTGTATACTGAGAGTCATTTGTTGTTTATCTGGGTTTCAAATTTCACTGGGTGTCCCGTAGCTTATCTGGCAACCCTCCTGTTTCGCAGTGGCATTCATTTCCTGTGTCAGTCACTGCTGTCACCTCTGTGGGCTGCAGTGGAGTGATGCTTTGGGGCTTGCTGACCCTCTGAGGGAATCTAGCCTGGGCGTTTTCCATGTCCATGATTCTCATAGTGGGTCAAGGGCACAGCCAGGCTCGAGTCGGCCCCACCCCTCCTGGGCCCTCTTTCCCAAATTTGACCCTTCTGTAACCTTCTTGTGGGTCCTCTTTTGATGTTATTGGCCTCAGATCTGGCCGCCTTAAAACCTGGGCTTGCCACGAGGGCAGGGGGTAATGGTCTGCTAGACCATTGAGGAGCCTGGGGTCTTCTGGGAACACGTTCAGCGTTCCTCTTTCACAAAGGGGAGGCCTGTTAGGCAAACCTCAGACCCTGGAGAGTGGGGAGGCAGGGTCCAATGCTGGCCACCCTTCTTCCCCCATCTTCCTCTTCCAGTGCCTCCCTGCCCAGGACCCAACATTTTCAGCCTTTAGGAATTCCAACTAAGTCCCTTGCTCAAGGCTAGGAATTGAGTTGGCGGCTCTGGTTGATGCTGGGACCAGAATCACTGCCTCTTTCTGGGCCTTTCTAATAGGTTCTGCTGTCCCCATCCCCTCCCCCCCACCCCGCCCCGCCTTGTTCTCCGGCTGCTGCCCCTCTAACACGTTCCCACAGTCAGATGCTTTCATGGCCTGTTGTAGCAACATCCCCGAAATTCCCGAGGGGCCTCGGCCTGGCCAGCGTGTTTCCTTTTCTCAAGTGTACGTGGGAACGGGAGCTGTCTGCCGGGATTAACAGTGCACATGATTTCCTAGACTCTCTCAGCGCCTGCTTCCTGTTGGGGGCCCCTGAGCTCTGAGCCATGTGGGTCCCGCGTGCCCGAAGCGTGGGCGTGGCAGAGCCCTGGGGCCCTCCCGGGCCCTCCAGCTGACGGCCACTCCCCTGCCTGCCTTCGCAGACACCCAGTGCAGAGGTGTGTGGAGAGGCGGGTATTGGCTCTTCTAGAGTTGACTGTGAGATCTTCAGGAAATTTGTGAGTTGGTTGTTGGCCCCAGCCCTTCTTAAAAATTATGTAGACTTGCAATTGAATAGATTATATGAAAAGCAAAGGTAATGAATAGTAATGAACGCAGAACTTAGCACTTCCTAGTTATTTCAGTACAGTTTTCCGTCATCGGTGCTCTTGAGTTATTTACATCTATTGTTACGTGTGCAGTGGGAATACTCTACCGCATGACGGTGTGTGTGCGGCTGCCCAGCTCTTCCCGATTCCGGGCTCAGTGACATTGTCACGTTGGTAACTTGACACGGACCCCACAGGAGTCTTTACACCACGGAAGTCAGCAAATCTTATAAATTAGTGCTTTGTTCTTTGGAGACCTGGTTATTTTGTTTTTTTGACACACACACGCACACACACAGAGAGAGAGAGAGAGAGAGAGAGAGCATGAGTGGCAGATGGGTAGAAAGAGAGAGAGAGAATCTTAAGTGGGCTATTCGCCCAGTACAGAGTCCCACTCGGGGCTCAACCTCACAATGGTGAGATCATGACCTGAGCTGAAATCAGGAGTCACACGCTCCATCCACAAGCCACCCAGGAGCCCCCGGAGAGCTGGCTGTTAAACTTTTATCGGCACACCGCCGCTGATGTGCCATTAGCTTGTCTATTGAAAATAAGCGATCACACCATTTGAATACGGTGCAAACGGGTGCCAGCCTGGCCCGCGACATCGCTGGTTTAAATTGGAGATCCTCCCCTCTCTGCTGCCCGGACTCCTGAAGCTTCTCTGGACCTTGGCTCTCCCAGCTCGTCCTCCTCACCCCTCCCTGCCATGCCGCAGCTTGCTGCCTCCCCACCTGGGTAGGTTGTCTGCCTCCCCACCGTGACTCTCGAACATTTATTACGTAGCTCCCCTTGGCCTTTCAGCCAAGTCCTTCTTTTCTTGCCACTATGCTCTCTTTCTCCGTTCTCCTGATCGCATCACAACATGCCCTGGGCACAGTTTCCTTAACGCTCACTGGACCCTCCTGGGCTGCACTAACACACCATTAACATTACCAAAACCAGTGACAGCTGTCTATACCTGCTCCCACGCTACCTGGACAGGTCTGCCATATGCATTTCTTCCTCTATCCTGACACCTCTGGGAGAAATGAGAATTCGGGGATATGACTGCATTTTATCTGGAAGAGACCTTTTCAGACCACCCTGACCAGCATACGGAACCTAAGGATTTTATCTGACAAGGAAGGTGCGGGGTGGGGGGGACTTTACCCACAGCCCTTCAAACTCCAGACCACAGAGAACATTTCATTGTTGAGAGGTGGTAGTTGAGACTGTGGGCCTTGTGAGCAAGACAGTTAAGTAGCTTCACTGCTCTTACTGGCTGAGCGAACTGGGGCACTCTGCCTCAATTTCTTCATCTGAAAAATAGGATAACCTTAGTGCTTGTCTCATTGGGCTGTTCTGAAGTTTAAATGAATTAATACACACAAAACTCCTAGAACACCGCCCCGCTAATAAATGTTAGTCGTTGTGCGTTACTGGAGCTGTGCGCAGAATTATATTCGGTGAACTAATTCTGCTAAGGAAGAGGTTAAAAACCAGTGACGTAGCCCACAGGCTTTTGTTTTATATGTGACAAAATGAGGCTCAGGCCTAAGAACTAGACCTCCACACGGAGGCCAGAGTGGTCAGGGGCAGCCAAGGGGAGGTCTCTCTACAGCTTTATGTATGCCCTCCTTCCTGCACCCTGTAATATCCTCAGTATTACCAGCATTGTGCTCTGAGAGCTGGGCTTGACTTCCAGCTGCAGCCGGGAGTCTCCCTCTGTGATTTGGGGTGACAGTCACTTGTAGCACGAGTCATCAGGGGTTAGGTGAGCATACGTGTCCAAGATAGTGGAGATACCAATGGTGATGAATAACGCTGGGTGGGGTGTTTTTCTGTGTGCGCATATGAAGCTCTGTTGCCAGAGAAGTTAGACTCTGGTAGGGAAAACAGACAATAAATGAACGATCGTGATATAATATAATATCAGGTGGCAATAAGGAAAAAAATCACAGGGCAAGGGGCTGGACAGAGGCAGGGTGGTAGGCCAGGCACCTCTCAGGACGCCATCTTGCCCTGTGAGTTTGTGTCCAGCGCTCCGTGGGCGGGTTGGGGGGCTCACTGGCTGGTCCCTCGACAACCGCTGTGCTGTCGTCTGAGCTCCTCTGTCTTCCCTTCCTCTAGGTGGGGCCCAGAGAGAGTCTCATTCAGCACTGCTCCTGGCACTCTCCTGGGGGGGAGATTAAATGTCTTTGCAAAGTCACAATCCTTGAGCTCCTAGGAAGACAACTCTCGCTGGGGTGCCTGGATGGCTCAGTCCGTTGAACCCCCAACTCTTGATTTTGGCTCAGGTCGTGATCTCACAGCTCGTGGGATCAAGCCCTGTGTCAGGCCTCATGCTGACAGTGAGGAGCCTGCTTGGGATTCTCGCTCTCTCTCACTCTCTCTCTCTCTCTCTCAAAATAAGTAAATAAACTAAAAAAAAAAAAAAAAAAAAAAGACAGTTCTCTCTTGTACTCCTGCCCCTCCAGCCATGCACGCTAGTGGGTGTTCCCGAGGGGTCCCCTTCCTGGGATCCAGGATACTCCCTGGGCCCCTCTGAGGGACACCATAATTTGCAACCATTTCTTTAAAGTTCAATAACAGAACTTTTAAGGGAAGTACCGATTTATAATTTTTCTCGGCATGCATTCACAGGTGCTGAGAGTGCTTCATGATGTAAAAAATATGTGATAATGGGGTGGCGACAGAGAAAAGGATGCACTTCGTAAGTTTAGGGGGAGGACTGTAGTATGTTTTCGCATACCACAGGTGCCATTCCCCCCCCCCCCCCCCCCCCAGTGACTCTGGTGCTGTGGTCAGGATAGGTTTTGTCAGAATGATTCTAGAGTGTGAGGGCTTATGCCGTCAAGGGCCTAGGCTGTAGTCGCCGTGATGAACGGGGACCCCGGCCCCGGTGGCTCCGGTTTTCTGCACGGGGGCAGAGCGCCAGCGCTGGTTGGCTGTGATGGATTGGGCACAGCCCGAACACGGATCCTGCCGAGGACCTCCTCGGGATAGTATAAATCACTCTAACTGTGGAGTGACCCTCAGCGGCCCACATCTCCCCCTCGGCAGCTGCTTCCCGGACACCCTGCTGGCTCTAGTTCTCAAGTGTGTTTTCTTGAGAAACCCCCCGCCCACCTCCTTCCCCCCTGACCCCGTCCCCCCCCCCCTTCTCTCTCCTCCTTGCCTCCTCCCCACACCCTTCCTTCACCATCTCTACCTCCATCCCACCCCAGGCTCCTGAACCTAAACCCCTGTTGCCAGCTCTTCCCGCTCCTCTGCTCCCCCAGAGCTGTCCACACGTCTCTGCAAAGCAGAGACACCCCTGGCCTCGGCTTGAGGCAGAGTAAGTTTCCAGCGGCTACTGGAACCCGATTTACACACGTGCCCCATATGGTGGGGACTGCCGCCGGGGTCTTGCTTTCAACCAGCCGTCTTGGCAGAGCAGAGGGCTGCCTCCCGAAGTGGTACGATTCCTCCCAAAGACCCCTCCCAGGGTCAATAGTTACCTGCAGAAAGTTTTAGTGGAAACATGCAAATGGAGACGAGAAAGAATGAAACCCTCTTGGTCTGTAGCACATTCCACGGGAACCAAGAGCCGGCCCAAATTGGAGCGTGTTTCTGGAGTGTGACGGGGAAGGTGCAGGGTGAGGGTGACCCACGCAGGACCCATCCTGTAGCTTTTGCCCAACACATAGAAGGCTAGACCCGGGAGGCAATTAAGGCCATTTTGGGCAGTTTTACTGCCCAGGGTGGTGGGTGGGCTCTAAACCAAATGCCTGGCATGTCCACAGCTAACCCTGGTCAGGCAGCAGGTGCAGAACCAGCATCAAGTGATGCCCTCATATGCCTGCGCCCGGCATGCTGGGGGCAGGTGCACGGGGTGGCCGGGCCCTGCAGTGATGGTCAGGTTCTCTGGGGCCACCTGACTCCAGACAAGAAGGCTTCACACTTGACAGCGCTCAGGAGCACGGCCTCTCCGCCAACCGAGGTACATTCTGAACAGGCTGGGTCTCACAGGGCAGCCTGGTGGGATGCTATTATCCTTGGGAGGCGTAGCTCCCTCAAACACCCCCGTCCTGTTCAGAGACGTTCCACCACGTTGGCTGGAGTGGGTAGAGTGACTGGTTTGCCCAGACATGCTGAGGCCTGGCAGCCTGGGCCGACTTCTGGGGGGACACTAGGAGTACCACAGTGGGGGGCCCTTACTTGCCGGCATCCTGGTTGAGGAGGGGCCCCCACAGCCCGCGGCTGCTCAGCTTAGCAACAGAGGAGAATGGAGTGCGGCCGCCGCTGAATTAGTGCAACCAAATTTCTCTGAATTGGAATCATGGAGGTTTGCAACTTTTGGAATAATACCAAGTTTCTCTGGGCGAAAAACAAAAAAAAAATCGCACAACTTCAAAGCAGTGGAGTTGTGGGTAAGGCTGGGGAGCGTGAACGGATTGCCTTTCGTTTCAGCGACTGGGCGGGTAGGTCCCACGGAGGTCCTTTGCTTTCTGGTGCAGACCACGCTGCTCATGTGCTATGTGATTCTTGGGCTTTTGTGGATTACCGCACAGTCATTTTAACTTTTGCTGTGTTATCATCTTTAAAGCGGAATCAAGATCATCTCATTAGCCGAGGGATGATTCTGGTGCCAGCGTTGAAAACAACATACCCGCATCCAGTAACTTTGAGATGAAAGTTAGAGCAGATCGGATGTCGTGAGGAAGGCCCCAAACCCCAGGAAACACCAGTCTGCTGCGTTTAGGACAAGCATCCTAAGAAATAGTGGAGATAATGCTGAAAATAAAAGTAACACTAAAGATCCACAAATAGCCCCTGGCCCCTTACTTTGCGGCCAGTGCAAGGGAAAAATCACTCCGGTGTGACCTAGGCTTCTGCAGCCCATTCCTCATCTAGAATGTTCCATCCTGCATCCTTAGAGTCACCCTCCCAGGGCAGATCATTTCCTGACAGCTGCAGCTGGATTAACACTAGATGGGGGTGGGGGGTGGGGGAGGGGGTGGCCTCAAAGAAGGGTGTGCACATTTTCAACCCCTTCAAGACAGGGGTCAACAGATCCACTCCCGGATCCGTGTCCGTGCATCTAGCCATTGCTGCACCCACTGATGCACATAGAAAATGGCGAGGAAGTGGCACGTGTGCGGCCGTGGATTGGAGGTGGTGAAGGGACCCTGACTTCTTCCCTATGCACTTCTGTAGCTTTTGATTATCTATAATGATCACATTGCCAGTTTTTAAAAGTGGCCAATTAAAAACAACGCGGGAAGAGGGACAGCAAGAAGGAGGTCAGTGGAAGATCCCCATAGAAGGAGGCCAAGCGTCTGTCTTGCTGCTGGCTCTCCTAGTGCTTCTCTGCAGGATAGTCACCTGCAACAAGGACATCGCATGCCTCCCTCACACATCCTCGAGCCAACGTGGTCCTCACCTGTGCAGTTCCTGGTCTGGCCATGTGCAGAAGCTCAGGGGGAAAAGGGTAGCCAAGGTCTGCCAGAAAAAGGAGGGGACCCCATCTTTGTTCCAAGGAGGGGCCTCTGCAAAGAGCTGAGGCAAATCCCTTGGCACTGGAATTGCTTGGGAAACAGGATAGCCTTGGCCATCAGACCACTTCCAGGGAAATGACCAATAGCTGGGGATGTGGGACCTTTGTGACCCTAAGAGACAGAGAGGTGGATATTGAAGTTACTGCAAAGGGGTGAGTCAGTTCTGTACTAGAAGCGACTGAGGCAACATGCTGGGCATAAGCCAGGGAGAGGTCGGCAGACTCCAGACCTTGCCCTGTCATTGTGAGGGGTGCGGGGGTACCATCTCATGGAAAAGGGGGCTAGGGGACATGTCCCGAGGCTACAAAATGCACATGCACTCACTTAGATGGGGAGGGTCCTGGGGGCTCACCCAACTCCAGCAAGACCACCTCCAGGGACCCCTCTGAGGCTCCACAATGTCTACACGCTGCCTGCCGGGTGCTCAGCTACAGCTCTGTTGGGCGCTGCTCTCTAGAGTTGGTGTCACCTTAGTGACAGGGAAGGACTGAACGTGCAAGCCTGGGGGCAGTGTACACAGTTAACAGGCTTCCTGACTCTGACCGGTTCTTCCCCATCATAAATCCAATCACGACCTAATCGTGTTGAGCGTCATTTTGCTAAGAGTAGCATTTAGCACCTCGGGGCCACGCAAAGTAACGGTGTTTAAATGCAGACCAGGCAGCCAGCCTTGAGTCAGGAATGAGCATTTCTGCTGCCCACATTCGTGCAGGCGTTCAGGCCAGAAGGGGATCCTGGTACCTTTGCTGTCTGTGTATGTGGTCCACACATTTCCACTCATCGGGACAGCAGACATTGTCAAGAGCTGCACTGTGAAACGAGATTATTTGCTGTCTTTTTTACTTTTTTTTTTTTTCTTTGCAAAAGATAGTACAAAACAGAGGTTACCTTGAAACTGGAAAGAGTAATTCTGGGTGAGCATGCTCTCACGGGTTTTAGCTCCTGTCCGTGGGCAGTTTGCAAACGTTTCCCTCCTCCTCTAGCCATTCATTTATAAAGAAACCTCCTACTGGTGCTATTAAAATAAGAGCTTACTCATGTGCTTAGTCAGTACTGAGAAGCCTTTCTTTCATGTGCACCCTATGAATGAGTTCTGAAGTAGCAGGCCTAGAAAACGAAACTGCTCGGAGAGAATACGAAAACGATTTGAAAGGGTGCCAGAAAAGACTCTGGGTGCACATGGAGGTGGTGGGGGGACTTCGGCTCATGGGAGTGTCCCCAGGCCTCCGGGTTGTGACTGTAAAGGAGCAACCACGAGAGCTGTCGTGGGAATACGTGGCCCAGGTTTACGCAATGGAAGACCCACCTGTTACATACACCACGGGGGCTGCTTCTCCTAGTGAACGAGCCACTTGTAGACGCAAGGACTCATGGCTGCCTGTTGATTACGTGGGTGTAATTAATGCCCTGACGTTGGGTCCTGGCTCTGCTATTTATTAGCTGTGTGGCCTGGGGCAAGCTGCCTAACTAGCCTGAGCCTCGGTCTCCTTGCTGTAACCTGCAGATAATAGCAGCATTTACCCCAGAGGGCACCCCCATCCCTACCCCTCGAGCTCCACAGTTAGATTGACCACGATCCTAGTTATAAGAGTCTCCACTTCTGATCTGTGTGTGGCTGTCTTCGTCATTTATTATATAATCATTTATTTCCAATAATATAATGAGCTCCCGAGGACCCACCACCCAAAATGAAATCTCCGACGAGGACAGTAACCTACATCTCACTAGATAGTCCCCAGTGTATCCGTAACCCCTACTCTCCACTCCTGAGGTCACTGTCCCCTTGAATCCCACATTCTTAACACTCCTGATTCCCCTTATTTGATTTTTGGCTTCTGTAGTTTTGGAAAATATGTATATTTTTATTTCAATTGTTTTTAACTTCATAAAAGGGGCATGCTACATGGAACTTTGGGGGACTTGCTTTTTACGTGTGATGATAGATTGCTAAGATCCGTCCATAGTATTGTGTGTGTCTGTAATTCATTTGTTCTGACTGGGGCAGCATAGGGAATGGATACGCCAGAGTGTAGTCGCCACTCTCCCTGCAGAGGGGCACCTGGGAAGGGGGAGGTCCAGATCTGTACTAGTTAGAGCCGTGCTGTTTATACTCATCCTGTGCCCATCTGCTGCTATCAAAGGGGAAGAGCTTCTCTCCTGGCGATGAACCTTGAAAGGGAATCACGACAGGGAACAAATGAATGTTCAACATTAGGAGATATGCCAAACCTTTTTCTAGAGGCTTCTGCCAGTCCCCAAAGCCACAGACTTCAAGTTCTCCAACACTTCATGGTGTTAGACCTTTCACTTTTTTTTTTTTTTTTTTTTTTTTTTTTTTGCCAATTGGATGGGTACAAAATGTTATCTCATTGTGATCTTGACTTGTGTTTGTCTTCGTGTCTTCATAAATTTATTGGGCATATGCATTCCCTCTTTTGCGAAATACCTCTTGGTGTCTTTTCCCCCTGATTCTCTGGGGTTGTTTCTGCTTTCTTTTCATAAATTGATTTGTAGCACTTTTACATGTATTATGGATAGTAAATCTTTGTGGTAGATACTATGAATATCTTGTTCCAGTTTTTAGCCTGGGCTTTCACTTTTAATTGTTTTAAAGTTTTTATTTAAATTCCAGTTAGTTAACATGCAGTGTAATATTCGTTTCAGGGGTACAATTTAGTGATTCAACACTTCCATACGTCAACCTGTGCTCATCATGGCAAGTACATTCCTTGAGCCCCATCACCTTTTCCCCCATCCCCCCACCCACCTCCCCTCTGGAAACCATCAGTTTGTTCTCTATAGTTAAGAGTCTTGGTTTGCCTCTCTCTTTTTTTTTCCCTTTGCTCATTTGTTTTGTTTCTTAAATTCCACATATGAGTGAAATCGTATGGTATTTGTCTTTCTCTGACTGATTTATTTCACTTAGCATTATACTCTCTAGCTCCATCCACGTTGTTGCAGATGAAGCTTTCACTTTTAAAGGTACCTCTTGGTGAATAAAAGTTCTTGGTTTTATTATAGTTAAATTTATCTTTTTAGAGTCAACTTTATGTGCTCACCTAAGAAAATCTTTAGGTACCAGAAGGTATAAAAGGTAGCCACCTGTATTATCCACTATGAATTTTAAAATTTGTTTTTGACATTTCATTTCTTAATCTCTCTGGGGTTATTTTCCAGATATGGTTTGAGGGAGATAGCCAAGTTCTTTTTCACACATAGATATCTATTTTTTCTGGCTCCCTTTATTGATTACTGTCCTCCCCTTGCTGACGTTCTTTATCATCTGTCACAGACCAAAATTCTTCATACACACGAGTCTTTTTCTGGGATCTCATTCATACCCTTGACGGGTTTTTCTGTCCAGCCTCATAAAAGTCCAGATGTCCCATAAGGTACATATCCCTTGGTCCCTTTACAGAAAAGTCTGGCTATTTTGGTCCTTTACTCTTTCAAATGAGTTTAGAATCATCTTTTCAGGTTCTGTTAAAAAGAGAACATAATGGGGGGCACCTGGGTGGCGCGGTCAGTTGGGCGTCCGACTTCAGCTCAGGTCACGATCTCGTGGTCCGTGAGTTCGAGCCCCGCGTCGGGCTCTGGGCTGATGGCTCAGAGCCTGGAGCCTGCTTCCGATTCTGTGTCTCCTTCTCTCTCTGCCCCTCCCCCCTTCATACTCTGTCTCTCTCTGTCTCAAAAATAAATAAAAAAGTTAAAAAAAAAAAAAGAGAACATAATGGGAATTTGGTAGGAATTACACTGAACGCATAGATTCTGTTAAAATATCAAATCATATTATCCATAAATATCTCTCCATTTATTGAGGTCTTCTTTAATATGTCTTGATAAAGCCTGGAAGTTTTCCTCATGGAGGCCTTTCATCTATTGCTAGATATATTCTCAGGGAATCGATATTCTCTGATACTTGTAAATGGTGTCGCTTTAATTATGTTTCCTAGTTCTTTGACATATATATATTTTATATCTTCACCAAATGTTATCATTTCTAAGGATTTGTAGATTTTTGGAATTTTCTATGTAAGCAATCCTATCTTCTGCAGATGATACCAGTTTTCCTTCTTTCATAATATTATTTTGGGGGTGAATTGGGACTAGGCAAACAAAGCAAATTATGTAGCGGTTGAGCAGCCAGTAAGGGCTCAATAAATGTTTGCGCTTATCGACATGACGGTCATTATTAATTAATGGAAGAATTTTAGAAGTTGTCTTAACCAAGTTCCTTATGTTAAAGAAAGAAACCGAATCGCAGTATAGTTTAATGATTCACCCCAGGTCCCATAGCAGTTCAGTGCCCGGACTGGCCTGGAAAACCAGGGTTGAGTTTCTAGGCTACAAAAGCAAGTATCCTTTCTCTTAAACCCGAATCACACATTGGGGTGCTTCTGTCTGGCACAAACTTCTGCAAATGGGAGCTTCTCCACGAGCGGGGCTTCTGTGCGTCCATGACAAGCATTTATTAAATCTGCAGCATGAATTAAGCTCTTCCCATGTGTTGGGCTTTCCACACTGTGCACACTTCCAGGAGAGGAAAAATGTACACCCTACAACTCAGATGTACAGAAAATGGTAGTTTATTTCATTTAAAAAATTATCTATACCGATAATTTATCTATAGCTTATCTATCTGTATCTTATCATTTCCTGCTGATGGCAGAGGATGGAGGTCAACCTTAAATATGCCTACTGAAAGCAACTTGGGACCTTTTGGGATTTTTTTTTTAAGGTTTTAAAAAAATATTTTATTTTATTTTTTTATTTTAGAGAAAGGGGGTGGGGAGAGGGGCAGTGGGAGAGAGAGAGAATCCCAAGCAGGCTCCACATTCAGAGCTGCACCTGATACAGGGCTCAGTCCCATGACCCTGGGATCATGACCTGAGGCCAAAATCCAGAATTGGATGCTCAAGTGACTGAGCCACCCAGGCAGTCTGTGGACTCTTGGTTTAACTCACCGTCTTTTGGGTATATACCCAATTACACCAAGATACACATTTCCTTCTCAAAAGGTATTTCTTCTAGAGTCTCTGTCCCAGGTTGGCAGCCAGAAGAGGGAGAAGCTTATGGATTCTCGTGGTGTGAGGTGAGGCCCCTGAACTCCTCTACTCTTTGGGACATGGCAGGTGTTGGTTGGGCGGGGGCTTGCCTGGTCCAGCCTTTGAGCATCTGGGCACCACTGGCCCTGGCTGGCTCTCCGGGTCCTTTGGGATTCCCATGGTTCACATCTCTCTGACCTTGCAGATTCTCTCAATCTCAGCCTGGTCTGGCGTCTGTCCCCAGGTCTTTTAAGGGTCAACTCATAGCTATGCCTGTTTTCCCTCACAGAGGACACACCAGGGCCAGGATACCCCTCCTCTTCTCCCTGCATCAGTCCACTGGAAAGGGGCCTACATCCCCTTCCTGCCAGACCAGGCTAGACTTCTACCGAAGGCTTCCAACTTCTCTTCATTCAGGCTTGTGGCAAACTTCATGGTCAGGTCGGCCAGGCCTGGGTCTTGACTAAGGGAACCTTTTAAAATCTAGAATAATGCGTGTCCTTTCTCAACCAGACCTATGTCCTTATGACCTCTAAAAATGTCAGTTTTGACACGCAATTCTCTTCCAAGCATTGTCCCAGTCAGCCCTGGTAATGGCTGGCGTTAGCACAATGAGTAAGACTGAAGTTGTGTGGAACAACCCTCTTGGTGCGTGCAAGTGTCTGTCTTTATGGACGCAGGATCCTGTTCTCCCCTTCCTTAGCCCATCCCTGAACTAATGAAAATCTGATCCGTCTGTCCTCTGCTTAGTTACTGCCCGGGATGCTGGAACTCAACACGCCTCAAAGAATAGCCTCCGACTTCCAGCCTGAAGATCCCTGTTCAGCATCCACTTGATCTCCATCCAGCCTTTACCAAGGACTTACTATGGGTATGGCTCTGTGAGAGCCCAGAGAGGGTGGGACAGAAGAGCTGCCTGCCAGCTGCTTGAAGAAGTAAAACACGTGCATAAAGGAACTCGTAGCAGCCACGCTTACGCGGCAAAATCCAATATAACCGGGAAGACAGGTCCAGAGAATCAAGGAAAAGCAAGACCGTTGTATACTACGTTTCCTGGCTCTTATAAATAAGAAGGCTGAGCGATGTTTACCCTCTTGGCCCTAGTGGGTTGGAGCACACCTCAATCCTGAGATGCAAGTCGGTGTTTCTGCTGCTGTTCCTGCTGATGCTTGTAGCTTAATTACCTCCATGGTTTTCCAATGAGCGTTAGGGATACCTCAAAAACCATGTCTGCAAAGAATTCCGACTTGTTCATCAGTGGACAGTGAAAGGGTGTCCTAGGTGCGGGCAAAAGTGAGGAAGCACAGAAGTGTTCACCGAGGATGCCAATTCTGAATAAGGAAGGGATGCTCATTCTGAGACCAATCTACCCTGTCTATGTCTTCACACATGTATTGTATTCTTAAACATTTTTATCCAAAAGTATTTGCTGTGTTGTCAATAGAATTGATAGCATCCTACTATGTTATCTTCACTATTAATACCTTGTTATTAAAACTTAGGTGCTTGATGTGGTCAAAGGGAAAAACAGCTTAATGAGACAATGAACGTTTCCCGATGTTCCTGCTTTGTACGTCGTAATTCCCTTTTCCTGGAGTTTGGTGAGGATGAGGGAGCTTGCGTCTGGCAACTGGGGAGGATGCTCAGCAGTCACAGGGAACCAAGTGAGAATGGTGTCCGTCAGACAGTGAGCTGTGTGCATTTATTTAAAAAAAATTTTTTTAACGTTTATTTGTTTTTGAGACAGAGAGAGACAGAGCATGAACGGGGGAGGGTCAGAGAGAGGGAGACACAGAATCGGAAACAGGCTCCAGGCTCCGAGCTGTCAGCACAGAGCCCGACGCGGGGCTCGAACTCACGGACTGCGAGATCGTGACCTGGGCCGAAGTCGGCCGCTTAACCGACTGAGCCACCCAGGCGCCCCTGTGCGCGTTTATTAATACAAACCCCAAGATGCCAGGTAGCTTTCGTTACTGCACATGAATCAGAGAGAAAAGAGCTATCTCATCTTCTGAGGAAATAAATAGATGCACGAATAAAGGTTTGCCTTCAAGTCCTTTGTGCTGATAAGAATAGTAGCATTTTTGATCATTTATCGCTTGCCGGTCGTTGTTCTAAAGGCCAGGTGCATATTCGCTCATTTCTTCTTACTACACCCCGTATGGTCAGTGGTTATATTATTCTCACCCCCATTTGACAGGTAAAGGCACGAGTGGTGCATTAGCCTGCCTGGAGTTGCACGGCTAATAAGCAGCCAAGCCGGGACCCCCACCCAGCAATGCGGCTCCAGGCCTGCCTGCTAACCACCCCCTCTTCTTGGCAACTGTCTCCACAGAGGAATTCAAGAGGTGGGTGGATTTGATGTCATACTTTGTATTGGGCCCCTTTCCATTCACGTCCCTTGGAGTCTGCTAAGATTGGAGCTGGAGAAAAATTCCCTAGTTCTCTCTCTAAGTGTAGGGGAGTTTCTGGCAGCTTCTTTGGCCGGCTCAGGCTTCATCAGGGTGGGCATGCCCCCCCCAGGAGCCCCCTCTCCGCCGTGGTCCACTCCGCCCCAGGCGTGGTGCTGCTGTAGCAGCGGGACTTGGGGAGGCACTGGTGGCTCATGGGAGGTGGCGTGCTTCATCCTTTACGTTCTGGGTCTCTTGATGTGGTTGTTTTCACGACTCTTCAAATCCTTTGAGTTTGGTTGTATGGGAAAAAGGCTTGTGTTTCTAATTTCCCTTTGGAGGCCATCTTGGGTCTGTGACGTGCAGAGGTGTGGACCGAGCGGCAGAGGGTGCCGGGACACCCAGGAAGTGGAAACCAGAACAGATCTCACCCCACCTCCGGGAACAGGCCAGCTCTAGCCTCTGGATGAGATTTCCAAGGAAAGGGGAAAGCTGATGTTTGATTCTGTGCAGAGACACTTAACCTGGAGAATACTTACTCATACTTTTTGATGTTTCAGGCAGAGAAGTTCATATTTACCAGCTTTCTTCCCTATACCCATCCCCCAAATCCACTGACCCCGCTCGGCCACCCCTCGAGGCCCATTCCCACGCCACTCCCTGGAGAGCCCTTCTTCTGTTCCTGAGGCTGAGATGTAGGCACCAGGCTCTGGGCTCACAGAGCCCATGGAACACGGACCACATGTCACAGCCGTCCAGGTCAGGCCCCTCCCTGCATCGGCTGCCCCTGTACAGAAGAGGTGCAGCTAAAGCCCGGGTCCTCGGACACGGGCAGCTCAGGCAAATAACTTGCAAGTAACTTGGCTGTGGGTCTGCTTCCCAGAGGGGTCCTCTAACTCCGGCAGCCAGCGGCTCCCAGGCCAGGCCACGCAGACTCCAGATCTTCTTAAAAGGCAGGTGTAGTGTGGGTAAAAAAGTAAGCTTAAAGGGAACATCTTCGCCTTACGGTTGGGCATGTGTGTGCCAGGCCCTATCCTAGGTGCTGGGATGCAGCAGAAAGAGGTGTGCGGTCCACACCCGCAGCACACGTCCCACGAGGGAGCCTTGGTCTTTGCCGTGCTGGGTCCACACCGTGTCCACAGGTCATGACCACAAAAGCAAGGTGTTCCCAACAGCTTCAGGAAGAATCATCACCAGTGATTTAAGAATAGAATTCACTTTGCTGCTCTTTCTCAGTGACAAAAGCAGTTTCACACCCTTCCTCTCAGGAGAGCCCCCTTCCACCCCCCCCCTCCCCCCCCCCCCCCCCCCCCCCCCCCCCCCCCC